>NC_080419.1:114383318-114653318 GCF_029873635.1 Malania oleifera | reverse complement strand
GTTCTCTGTTCTTGACATATATGCTATCATTGGAGCATGGTAGTTGTTGCTGAATTGTGGATGGAAGTTGCTATGGTGAAATTTCTCAGTCATCTTGTATAGGGGCAACGTTTTCTAGAATGAATAAACGAAAAATTGGGATATCACACTTTTTGTTTGTGTGGCTGATGCCGCTGATCTGTAGGGAAGACTATGATCAATCAGTCCATTGGAGCTATAGCATGCCAAGCTGGTTTGGGATAATGTGGGGCCTAGTTATCTGTTAAGTGTAGAAAGTAAAAACAATGAGCTTGAGTGAATGAGATTTACCTATTAAGCCTACTAAATTTTAAATGAAGTGATGACTTTCAATCATCAAAATGATGTTTATGGTTTATGTTTTAATCTGTGCTCCAATAGATGTGTTTGAAGTGAATTACCAGAAGGAAGGAGTTTACCTCTGTTTTTGAGGCAATCCTGCATTACTCTAGGAAACAGCTCTTTTTATTGCCCTTCCTTTCTTGCTGTGTTGTCTGTTACTTATGCCTGTACAGCTTCTATGATACTTTTTTTTGTTGCTTCAGTGTATGACTCCTGTAAATTGAATGTATGACAATGATATTGTGGTGAGGTTAGGAATTATTTTTTCCTTGGTTTGTAGTTCACATTCTGAAAGACATGCAATTTGGAATTGAGCATTTATTCTGTCTAGATGGTTTGTGATTGCTTTTTCAAATTGAATTTATGCCAAATATATTGCCCTGATGTTATAAACTATTCCCCCCTGTAATTTCTAAGTGACATTTTTGGTTGGTTAACAATGTAAATGATAAAGGCATATGTGATTTGGAATTTGGTGTCATTTCTTTTTACATGGTTGTGATTTAATTATGAGCCATCTTAGTTATGACCTTAATAGTGATTATTGGTTGAACTTGTTGAATTATGTTTTATTTTGCTCATTTGTTACAGGATATCAATAAGAACAGGAGCATTCTGGAAGCACTTGCATATGAGGAGCTGTTTTTCCGTGATAATCCTGTACTTTTCACTTTATCAAATTTTAGTTCTACCACCAATGGTTGGATATTATGAAATTGATTCTTTATATTTCACCTTTGTTGGATGGCACATGGGCTAAAGGCATATCATGGTCTCTCCAATCGCTGTGGCATTCCTCAGTTAGCAAAGAAATTGAACCAGGTTACTGCACTGCCATCTGTTTATTTTTGTTCTTTTCTTTTTTTGACTTGAGAGTCTAGTCTCTTGATGCTGTGTTGCTTCACCATATGCTTACTGGAGAGTTATCAAGCCTGCTACTCTTATGTTTTATTTATTTATTTTCTAAAACATGTCGACTTTTTTTGCAAAAAAAATATTTATTTCTTTCAAAAAAATTGGAACACATAAGAAAGAAAAGATTGGAACATTATATTATTTGTAAAAAGTTAAGAGGAAGCTATGCATATCAGTCATGGAGCAAGCATTGTCTAACATACTGACATCTTACAAACATATAATTTCTCTGCCTACGTTTTGGACCTGAATTTATCTTAAGGATAATTTTTTTCTAATTTGAAGTGTGCATTTTCTCAAATAAGATGATGCTTCTCTATTGAATATGTAGTGTATTAGTTCTTCTGCGATATCTGAATTTGCTCAGATTTCTTGTTTATCTTGGTGGGGATGAAGAGGAGGAGAGAAGGCTGACATTTTCTCATGCTGCTGGTCAATGCTCCACTTTGAGCTCCCTCTGTTCATCTCTCTGAATTGGGATTTAGAGGCTGTAGCTTGAGGATGGGAATTTACTGAAATGTATTACAATTCAAGCAACAGAACTTGTTAACATTATATAGCAAACAACAACAACAACAGCAATAACAACAAAAATGATAATCAATAAAGCCTGAAAAAAACTGGCCCTTAAACAAAACTATTTGGGGCCAATTTTAGTAATCCTTTTCTCCATTCTGCTCAATTTTAGTTTACTCCTAAAATCAAAATACATTACATTTACACTGCTTGGTTCACAGAATGGAAATCAAGAGATAGATTCAATTCCATCCCATTCCTACATATCAAACATATAGTTAATATAAAACCCAAAAATTCCTTGTTAACCCCCAAATTGGTATAGCAATATTTGTTGCATTTGATCTAAATTATCTTGAAATAGGATCTCTTGGAAATCATTTAGAAATATACAAATACTTGCTTTCTACTTTTTAATAGTTATTGTGTAGTATTTTGGCAAATGCACAAAATGTGTCTGTATGCATGTGTGTCTACTCTGTGCAGCCTCACCTTAAAGCCCTCCAATTGTATTTTAACATCTGTTATTATGCACACACATGTTTTTATTTAAAAAACACAAGCATGTATGCATACTGGCATACACACATATGCATTAAAAAAAACATAAATATACATTGTTAAGTATTTCATTGCATTTTGGCAGATGCACAAAACTCTATGCATGTGTGCTAATAAGTCTCTGTGCAGCACATGAAACACCTTCAAGCCCTCCAAACATATATTAACATCGTTTAGTACATATTTATATAAAATAAAACATAAATAACCACATGCGCGCGCCCAATGTTATAACATCACCTGTTTGAACATTGGTTTGGCCCCAGGTCTGATTGGTCCAATCAACCCAATGGCCTCGTTGGGTTGGTTACTGGTTTTGGAATTTATAACCACATGAACTATTTAGTGAGAGTTGCAATTGTCCTTTAGAGGAGAAATCACAATTCTGTTGACTGGGGGAATCAGCACTTCAGCCAGAAGATTCCACCCTCATTTATGCAAACAAACATGGAATGGGAATCGGGATCAGGATTTTGATTCCACTCCAGCCCAGATTCCGCAAACCAGGGGAATGTGAGTTCAAGAGATTGCCAAGGACAGCCATCTGTTTGGTGTGTGTAAATGGGGTTATATGGGTACCTGCAGTCCAATCCATTGCCACCCATTTTTTAGATGGGCAGAAATGGGTTGTAAGCCATATTACTCATTCATTAAATCTTAGCGAGTTCCATCCCATTTATAATGGATGGATTGATGGGCTGAGCTTTATTTTGTCACCTCTATTTGTGAACCAAACAAGTATCATTTTCTTAAGAAAAAGTTATGTGAAACAAATGCATCAAGGTTGAATTGATAGCCAAAAAGAAGCAAAAATAGTTCTCCATTCCATAGCTGAGAAGGGGTGGTCGTCTGAGTGTTGGATATACTTGTGTTCCTCTCAAATCACAGCATCCAAAAGATTGCATACACTGCAAAAATCCATAAAGCTCTCCCTCCCTCCTCTACGCTTCCCAAATTCATGAGTAAGAATGCATAAACATTTTGCAGAGGCACCTGCACTTAATCAAAACAGGAGGAAAAATCATTTCAAAAGCTGTCTTGCCATCAAGCAATGAAAAAAAAAGGTTCGCATTAATCGCATTGGACTCACTGCGTAACATGCGCATATCTGGGCTGCGAGCCAAATAGGTCCCCTTTACCTGCTACAAGTCATTCATATTAATCTTGTTAAGAGTTAGGGTTCAAATGAATGCTCGGGCTTTAAAAGGAACCTTAGCCTTCCAAATGACACAGGGCAAAGGAAAATGACTAGGGGTTGGAACTTGGAGATTTGAAAAGATGAGTAAAGAAAGATTTTGAAGAATGTGTTTTTTTATATGGATTTTCCAGACTACGTTAAGGAGATGTCTTATTCTCCTAGCTGTATACTCTTATTCCATTAATGAAATTATTTTTTTTTATTAAAAAAAGAAAATTTTGAAGAAAAATAACCCGAAGAATCCCTAACTAGACTTGAGCATCTCCAAGACAGTGGCAGCGCAACCAGAAGAATGAAGACCTTTTGCAGCAATCCATGAGGACGTTGGTAATATGAGGGGGAGAATGCCACAAGCTCCTTGCCTCCGCAATTCATTCTTAGGCCATCCTATGAAGCCTCGGAGGAAGTGAAACAATCTATCTGATTCGGTCATATCTTTGATAACAAGCATCAAGGCATGAAATTCTCGTATGTATCCTCTGATTGAGGCAGTATTTTGCAGA
Source organism: Malania oleifera (assembly GCF_029873635.1). Taxonomy (NCBI): domain Eukaryota; kingdom Viridiplantae; phylum Streptophyta; class Magnoliopsida; order Santalales; family Ximeniaceae; genus Malania; species Malania oleifera. The sequence continues at coordinate 114,649,265 of NC_080419.1, read as the reverse complement.
TAATACACCTTGCAGTCAGCAATGTGGCCTATGTTTTCTGGGTAAAACTGCACCTTTAGAGCATGTTTCAATTCTTCCCAAGTATCCATGGTGCATCAATTGTTCTAGATGTCATCATATTTGGTCCCCCACCATAACTTTGCATTATCCGAGAGGTACATTGTAGCAATTGCTAGTTTGTTCTCTTCCAGTTTAGTTCGGGAGCCTTTGAAATAATGCTCCAATTCGAAGGTGGGATTGTGCAATTCCTTGGCATCTCGAGCCCCACTACAAGATTTTGGCTCCAGTAATTCTACTCGAACCCCTTCAGTAACATCTACTATGGGTCTCCTGGAATGTTGTAACATTCAACTTAGCATTGAAGTCCTGCAGCTTGTTTTGGAACTAGTCCATTGGGTTATGAAACCTACCCATTTCCTTCAAATCTTCCTTTAGGGAACTAATGGACTCTTTTAACATTATTTGTAAGCAAGTAAAAATTCTTAGTAAGCTCCTGTAGGGAGGCCTTAAGCTCTATTGGTCTATTCTTTAGGGATATCCGTGTAATAAAATCCTCCAATTCCACAATCATTTCCTCCAATTTTGATTCGTAATAAAGGACCCTCATAGTGTTTTGATATGTGGCCTCAATCTCTATTGGCACACCCTTCTTTTTTGAACGTTCAACAACAAATGTTTGGAGTTCAATGAATTGTGTCTCCAAGGTTTCCAATTTTGCCACTCTTGCCCCAAGTGCTTCAATGCCATCTTAGCAAACTTAGAAGTTCTCAAATTACCACTTATGGAATCAAAGCACCCTTACTATGAGAACAAAAGAATTCTATGCACTTAACAAAAGTAAGGTCATCAACCTCTCTTTCATTTAGACTCTGAAAAGCGGAAGTTCGACGAAAGTGAGCCCCCTTATTTGGATTTTTCTAGGAAAAATTGCTGTTTAATCTTCAAAGGGATTGGAGGGTAGCAATATTATAATCAAGGTCTTAAATTTTGATTTTGTCTAAAATTTCAAAGAAGCTTCAAAAGTATGAAAATTTCAGTTGAAATTTTTGTTTTTGATTTGAAAAAATGATGAAAATTAGTAGTAAAGTGTGAATTCTTTTATTAAACTTTAGAAATGTTTAATAGACATAATCATGTAAGTTTTAGGACTAATAACTTATAAATTAAAATACATCGAAGTGGAAGCATGATAAAACAGTGCAGAGTCACAATGGTCTCTCTCATGCTTTCACCCTTTCATTGTTCTTCTCTTTCGTCTATTATCATGTTACTAATTAGGCGTGATGGTGGGGGTTCGCTCTATCTAGATCGAAGGGAAGTCCTTCAATTTGAGGTTGGATAAGGCAAGGAAGGTTGGAGCTTTGTTTGTTCTTTAGAAGATTTTAAATTGAAATCGGTGGGTTCGTTCTTCTTTGGGAGTTGCTTCATGATTTTCTTTGGGTTCTTGGCTATTGCTGATTGGTCCCAGCAAGGGATTTTGAAGATTTCGGGTGGGTTCTGTTGATTGTTGGATGGGGATTAATGTAACTAGGGCAGGGAATTTCGTGGAATTAGGATAGGGATGGAGGGGTAAAAAGTATTTCATTTTGTTCCTGAAGGGCTGAAAGGGGAAAGGTTGTCTCGATTTGGGGATGCCTTCGTTGCTTTGGAGAGTTCTTGTCGGTCAAACTCAAATGTAGCATATAGCAAGAAGTTTTACGATTATCAATTATGAAGTTAGATTGTTTTTGGAAGCATAGGTGAGTGTGAAGGTCAATTGAGTTTTAAAAATATGTAGGAGAAGGTATGTGCTTGCTGCCGGGGGAAGGTTGCAAGAAGAATTTATTCAGATAGCTTCTCAAGTATAACAGGTGGCGTTCAAGACAACATTCTTGGTTGAGCAGTTTAAATAAAAAACGGCTTGGGTTTCTCACGTGGATGATAGGAAGACGAAGATAGAGGCGACTAAGGTTTCTTGTTTTGAAGATGGGATGACAAAGCGAGAGGGCTGGGCTTGGCATATCGTAAATTAACATTGATTTGGGTTGGTTGCTCGAGAATAATAAGAGTTAATAATCCCTTTGATGGGCTTATTGGTTAAAGAATCCTAAAACCAGTTTTTGATTTGAAAATGGGCTTGGGTAGTGGGGAAGCTTATATAGAAGAGCAGATAGGCCGCTTACCTGGGGAGGTCAAGAGTCTTTAAATCCGCTTGAACATAAGGGGGCCTCTTTGCGTATGACTTAGGAGGAAATGGGGGTTCACCGTCCTTCAGAGTAGCAACGAGTTGAACAATGTCCATCTTTGAATGAAGTGCAAGGTGATCCTATATTGTGCTCTTCTTTGAATAACATCTTTGGTGGTCATGATGAGGGATTCTCCGATAAAAGTAAAATGCAGGCGATGAAAGGAGGAAGGTCTGATAGGTATGATGCTTGTCCTCAGTTGGAGGAAAATGACATTAGGGAGAGCTTAAGGAATGTGAGTGGGGGGGGGGGGGTCTGATTCTAAGAATTTCATTTCTTATGAGTTGGAAAACTAGGATTTTATCTTTGATTCAGTGGAAATCAAGCTAGAAAGGGAGTCTATTCAGATAATTTGGGGAGATGGGTTTTGAAGGGAGGAAACTTAATGAATAAAGCGAGAATTATCTGGTGAGGGAACACATTAAATTATAAAAATGGACTCCTAGAGTGTATTAAGTATACTGGAAGAGCCAGCTGATGAGAGGGTCAAAATTGAGTAAGGAAAGAGATGGTGAGATGTTTTGGATGATGACAACATAGGGATTAGTGATTTTAAATGCAAAAAAGGCCTACTTTTAGACCATATTCAGGAATAATGTAAATATTCCTCCGATTCTTCTGTTGACCGTCTCGGGGATTTATCTTTCACGCCACCTCCTCCATTAGAAGGATTAGAAGATATTTATATGTTTGAAGATGAGGTCCCCAAAGATGATAAAAAAAATTAAGGATGGAATTCTACCTACTTCGTTCCAGATGAAATTCTTGAAAAGGACATTGAAACGTAGAAGTTGTTGGATGACTTGGGCCTCATGTAATTTGATCAAGGAGGTAATGAAATCTGACTTGATGGTGGCAAATCCAAGGTGAAGATGGGTCAGAGGGAATGAGCTAATTTGAAGTGTTCGGTGAATTATGATGGGAAGGGTTTGAAGAGAGGATTTGTTGGTTGATCATAGCAATGGTTTTTTTTTTTTTAATTCTACTTTTTTGAGGATTTAGTATCCTCACTTTGATTGTACATACTCCATCTTAATACATCTTTTATTACCTAAAGAAAAGAGAATTTAAATACATCTGTGTTGTGTGTGAGGTGCAATACTTGCAATATAATATGCGTACAAGCGTATTAAACATATTTTTAATGTGATATATGTATTCAATATATTTATTCAGTATAAGTGAAACTCATTAATCAACTAAATATTATTTACTTTACAAATAAAGATATTTTAGACATGAATGGTTAATAAAATGTTGTTGTAACTTTAGTTTTTCATATAATTTCGAAATCCCTCGTAATAATATTTTGTTTCAATAAAATAAGATAAATTAAGAGAGAAAGTTTACTTAGCGTCTAAATTCACATTTGAACTCCAAGGAAATTTCATTCTATAGTTAAAATTTTAACAAGATTTGCCAAGAATTTGAGATTTTAATACATTTTGGATGCTTTGATTTTTTTGGAAGTTGTGTAAGATAGAAATCAACTGCGATTTTGTTTTTGAGGGTGATGGAAAGCGGAAATTTCAACAATTTTGTGGAAATTTAAAACCTTGATTGTAATTAGCTCAGTCATGGAGATTCTCTTATCCTCCATCTAGTATACTTTGGTTATTAAAGGATTTATGTTATCTAAAAAAATATTTAGTTCTTGGCAATCAAAATTCTAGTAATTATGTTTGTAGGATTTGATGCTAGCTGGTTGATGCAGCATGTAAACATGAGCTATTTCACTGTTCTAATTTTTATTGTAGTTTTATTTCTTTTATTTAATATAGTTTTATTTGGGTCATATCTTAAGATTGTAGGATATTATTTTTGAAGCAAGATTCTAGGGTATATTTAGGAAATAGTACGTTAGTTGATTTAGGTTTTTTAAGTTTGCCTATAAATACATCCTTACTTATTAGTTTAGCGGGTGGGAATTTTGAAATGAAATTATTGGACATTTGTCCTACAACAAGTGCTATCAAAGTAGACTCTGATCCAACATGGCTATCAGTGTTATTTTACAGGGTTGGTGGTTTCAACTCAATCACCATGGTTGTCAGTTTTTGAAGGGGTTGTCTGCGAGTTTCACTTGAACATGTAAGGTTTGCATGACTTAAACCACCTTGTGCTGACACCGTCTCTGCCACCATCTTAACCACCACATTAGCCCTTCTCTAAATCACACCAGTCGATCCTAATTCATCCCCGGCAGTTTGACAACTTAAAAAAAATGAAAAAATAAAAGTGCTGCAACGAAATATGAAGTTGCAGTTACAAAGAAATAAATTTGTGCTGCAATGAAGAATGAAGGACAGGTTCCAAATATATGCAGATTGTGCTGGTGTGGTCACCAATGTGCTTATATCATTGCAGAAATGTTTTTCTCTGAAGCAGAATGTCAAGAATTTGCATCCTTCACAGAAGTTCTCTGGGCATCTTCACAAACCCTCACACTTGCTGGAGCAAAACTCTACATTGTCACCAGTGCGTAAATCAGAGCATTATTGTTCAGAAATCTTCTTCAGTCCATTTTTGCTTGCAGCTTCCTTCACTAGTTGTTCGTTCCCCAGCATATCGTCGTTAAGTTGTTGCTGCCTATTGTTGCAGCCATTCTCACTGCTTGTTGAAACCCTAGCCTTGGTTTGCCTGAATCCTATTTCTGGAGATGACAGGTAAACCAACCCTACCTCTATTGTTGGAAGAAAGCAAGCCATCACAATGCCTTGCTTTAAGAAGAAACCCTCCCTGACACAGAAAAGGGGTTCAAAAGTAAAATTTTGGAGCAGCCAGTTCACTGTTATTGAAAACCAGATTGAACCAAATCAGTTCAGCCAAACCGGACTGAACCAGTCAGACGGCACATTAAAAAAAAAAAAGAACAAAAAAATGGCGGTTATCTTTACCTATGCATTAGACAAGATTGATGCTAGGATGAGCAAGCTTGATTCTATCCTTCACACCCTTATATTGTTCTTTGATCGTAATTATTATGAATCAATAGAAAGGCAATCCTTTCTGTTCATGAGAACAGGTTGCAGAGGTAGTAGAGGTAGTTGAGGAAGCTTTTGAAATTGTAGTACCGCTGCATTGGGAGTCTGAGCCTCAACTTCTTGAGGTAGTTGAGGAAGCTACTATTGATATTGAAGGGTCATCGGAAGAAATAATAGATTCCTCAAAATTGGAGTCTTATCTTCAGTGAGTTGATTTCTATCGCAATTAAATTTACCAGCTGTACCTCCATGGCCTGTTCACTCATATGATCCCATTTGATTTGAAGCTGGCACATTACATTGGCCTCCCTCAAGCATGGTCATGATCTGGGTTCTTCATCCCATGGGCTTCTAAAATTCTGGGTCAAATTCTTCCAAACTGGGGGAGAATGATGCTGCATGCAAACATGAGCTATTTTACTTTCCTAATTTTTGTTGTATTTTCATTTCTTTTTAACTTAGGCTATTTTTGCTAGGGTCATATCTCCAAGATTCTAGGATATTTTTATTTAGGAAGCAAGATTATAGGGTATTATTATTTTGGAAACTAGCATTTTAGTTTATTTAGGTTTCTTAAGTTAGTTTGCTTATTTTCTTGCAAGTCTATAAATAGGCCATTATGTATCAATTTAGGGGATCGGAATTGAGAATGAAATGGTTGGACATTGTCCTACATTGGTGGGAATCCCAGATTCTATGAACTAAATGTGCTCAAGGATGGATAGGTGTAATACTGTCCATGTCTAGAAAAAACCTAGATTTCCCAGGTACCCCTGTATAAGATTAAAGAGAAAGTAAATGTATTGGTATCCCCTTGGTGCGTATTTTAAGAATATTAGAAAAAAGGACTAAGCAAGTCCAGCACAAGAATAAAGAAATAGATTGTGATGGGTCCCAAGTGGTTCTTATGTTGAGCTTATACTATGCATTTGGACTTACTTTGTCTTAAAGCTTACTCATTTGAGCCTTTGGTAGTCCACACAGTTAGTAGTAGAAACAAAGTTGTAGGATCCATGGGCTTAAATTTCCAAGAAATTGTTGAAATTTTTGTTGAAAATTTTGCTTTATACCATGCTCAAGATTAAAATTGTAGTCAGTTTTCTTTTTACTGAACTTCCACAATTAAAAATTTGACCATGGGACAAAATTTCCTGGAAATTGAAATTTGAGATTCAAAACCCTTCAAATTGAAACTTGACATATTAAAAATCTTCTTCATTGAAATATAAGAAGGATATGAATGATTGCTTTAGGAATCTTGAAATTTTATGCAAAAGGGTACTTATATTAACGACATTTTTATTTGACCCTTTGTGTCTGAATTGGTTGAACTTGCATAGTATTTAATACTTAACTGAAATTACGAATTTAAATTTGGCTATTCTATTGCATTTATTTCATCTTATACACCACATACCTATCATTGATGTATTATTTATTTACGACATTTTAGTTCAAAATCTAGCATTACGTGTCTATTAACAAGTTCTTAATTTTGATAAAACAAAATTTATGCTTTTTGACTATTTTCCATATTTTTTTAATCGGAGTTGAAATTGGAATTGAAATTGGCATTTGAAATTTCCTTAGAAGTTTCTGCATAGTTGAAATTGAAATTTAAAACTGTGGTAGTATCATTGGGTGCCAATCTTGTAACGCTATGGAATTGTTAATGACACGGTTTCAAGGGATTGTTGATAGTGAAACATGTTATATATGCACTTGGGACTTATACTGCCTCTAAGGCACTACAATCTACTGATGCAGATTGTTAAAAGAACGCATCTACTTCACTAGCTCTAATGATTTAAGAATTTGTGGGCCACCCCATTCTTCCCATTCTTCGTCCTTGTTGAAGACTGCTTTTACTTTTCCTGTCTAGACAAACTGTGTAGACCTACTGACAATAAAATGAATTTGGACATGCATGCTTGAAAATTTTGAAATAATTTTAAGAATTGTGTAATAATAAATATGTTAGAGTCTAGGATTTCTTCAAATTTTGGCCCTCTCGATATTTTTTTAGTAATGCAACTGAAAGTAACGTATCCAAAAAAATGAGCTTTTTATATAATAAAGTAAACAAATAGAGTCTATAGGTAGCATTACTAAAATTACATATTTTTCACTTGTCAATGTTCTTTATTTTTTGTGGTTTTATTCTTCTTTTTTTGTATACTATATGTCTCCTTAATATTGCCTCCCCGTGAAAGTAATTGTCATTGATGAAAAAGTTACTTTGTATTCATTGCAATGCCATGAATAATATAACAGAACTTCGAAAGTATAGAAGACAGTGAAAGAGAGGCCTAGAATGTTGAAGTTTTTGTTCTATTGCAGCATATAATATTAACTTCTAATTTTGTTTTTTTGTTTTTTGTTATCTTTTGTTATGCTTTAGATTTTGGAGCAGCACATTAGAACTGTTCTCCCAGGTTTGAAAGCTGAGCTAAATTCTCATATGGTTGCTATTTTAAAGGAGCTGCAAACATATGGAGAAGCTATGGAATCAAAAGTAAGTTCACAAGTATGTGTTATATGAGTTTCTAAAACAACCCTCAATATTATTTGGTTCTTGTAGTGTGATTTGCTCTTAGTTTGCTGATGCCCTTTGTCTCCATGTGCTGATCATTTTCAAGGTTTTAGCAATTGAGTCGCTACTCTTTAGCATATTGAAGCTTATTTTTCTTTAATGAAAAGAATATTGGTGTGACTGACAGCAACTGCTCTTCCACCCATAGCAACATGGGTTCAATTCAGCTCCTAAAAAAATGATGTTAAAACTGCCTGCTACCCACCTTTTTTTGGAACTTGTTGTAAACAGGTGCCTTCTGTGTGTTTCTTGGGGGAGAAGGGGGGAGGTTAACTTCCACACTGTGTAAAACTTTTAGAATTGCATTTTGTAATAATTTTTTGTGAAAAGGTAGTTAGATCAAATGGCTATCAGCATCCAATCAACTTGATTGTGGCAAGGATGACAGGTAAAATTAGTGTCTAATGTTGGATAATTGGGTAAAATGGAAGACCTAAACTCAATGATATTGGCTTCTCCCTTTATTTATAATATATATCAAGTACAATTGGAATGACCATAATACCTTTACTAACTTACACTTATTACAAACGAAACTCTTAACAATTAATAATAATGCTAAATGACTAAATAACTATTAACACTCCCCTCAAGCTGGAGCATATATATCATATGCCCCTAGTTCGTTACAAATGAATTTCACACGAGCACCTCCCAAGGTTTTAGTGAACAAATCAGCAAGCTGAAACTCATACGTCACATGAGTAGTTGTAATGAACTTCTGTACAAGTTTTTCTCGAATAAAATGACAATCAACCTTAATGTGCTTTGTCCGCTCATGGAAGACAGGGTTGGAGGCAATATGAATAGCAACTCGATTATCACACATCAACTCCATAAGTTGAGTGTGTGGAAAACCTAGTTCTTTCAACATGTTCTTCAGCCAAACATGTTCACATGTAGTGTGCACCATAGCCATGTATTGTAACTCAGCGCTCGATCTGGCCACCATAGTTTGTTTCTTACTTTTCCAAGACACCAAATTATCACCGACAAAGATACAATACTTGGTTGTGGATCCTCGGTTGGAAGGCGACTTGGCCCAATCTGCTTCTGTATATCCTTGAAAATGAGTGTGACCTTGATCCTGATAAACCTCTCCTTGGTGCACCTTTGAGATAACTCAAAATACGAATTACTGCATCCGAGTGACTTGTTCTCGAAGAATCAAGAAATTGACTCACAACACTTATTACGAAGGATATATCTGGTCGGGTGACTATGAGCAACTTTCCAACAAGTCTCCTATACCGACTTGGGTTAGGCAACAAATCACCCATATTCGACACTTACTATTAGGATCCATGGGTTTGTCAACAGGTTTGAATCCCTATAGCCCCGTCTCATCTAAAAAATCAAGAATAATACTTTCTCTGTGACAATACAGTTCCTGTACGAGATCTCGATACTTCTATACTCAAGAAGTACTTCAATGGTCCCAAGTCCTTGGTCTGAAACTTACTCTGTAGGAAAAACTTTAGGTCTTGGATGCCTCGATCATCATCAGCGGTGATCGCAATGTCATCCATATACACAATAAGTAAAATCCTACCATATGGAGTATGACGATAAAAAACAGAGTGATCTACTGCACACCAATGAAGACTGAACTCAAGTACTATAATACTAAAACAGTCAAACCATGCCCTTGCAGACTATTTTAATCCATACAGTGATTTCTTAAGTCGACATATTGAGTCTGACTCCCCCTGAGCAACAAAACCAGGTGGTTGGTCTATATATGCCTCCTAATGAAGATCATCATGTAGGAAAGCATTCCTTACATTCTAACTGATGTAGAGGCTAGTCACAAGTGGTGTCTAAAAAAATGAACAAACGTATTGAGTAAAGTTTAGTGACCGGAGAGAATATGTCTGAATAATCCAAACTATACGCCTGAGTATACCCCTTAACAACAAGGTGGGCTTTCAAACGAGCCATAGAACCATCAGGATTGACTTTCACAGTGTACATGCAGCAGCAACCAATTGCAGACTTATCAGGAGGAAGAGGTACCAAATCCCAATATCATTATCATGTAGCGTATGCATTTCTTCAACCATTGCTGTCCTCCACCCATAATGAGATGGGACTTTAGAAATAGATTTTGGAAGAGCAATGGAAGACAAAGTACTAGCAAAACAGTAATAAGAGGGTGACAAGAAATCTTATAAACAAAATTAGAGATCAGACGTTCCATACAAGTGTGTTTACCTTTTCGAACAGCTATAGGAAGATCAACATCATGGGAAATAAGATCATCCAACGAGGGAATTAGAGGCACAGTAGTAGAAGCTGGAGGAGGCACTTCCCCTTTGAGTCGCCATGTGTATACCTACAAATAGGGATGATCTAAGTGATGAGAAGGACTTAAACTGGATGAAGATGTAGGAGGATTAGGCATAGATACTAGGTTTGGATCTGGAAGGCAAGGCAGAGGAAGAGACTCATTAAGGTCAGCATATCTCAAGGAATCAAAGTAGTATGGTGTAGACTCAAAGAAGATGACATTAGCAGAGACAAAAAATTGATGTAAAGTAGGACTATAACATTGATATCCTTTTTGAGTATAGGAATTGTCCAAAAAGATACATTTGATAGAATGGTGATCCAACTTATCCATTCCTAGAGTTAACTAATGGACAAAGGACACACAACCGAATATACAAGGAGGAAGGGAGAACAAAGGTGCCTCAAGGAAGATAACTGAATATGGGATTTTGCTGCAAAGGACAGAGGATGGCATTTTATTGATGAGGGAGCAAGCTGTGAGCACAACATCACTCGAAAAACTTTTGGGACATTCATTTGATACAACAGGGTATGAGTGACTTCAAAAATATGTCTATTTATCTGCTTTGCAACCCCATTTTGTTGTGGAGTGTGGGCATAAGAGGACTGATGGATCATACCAAATCTAGTCATATAAGTACTGGATTGGGTATTGAAGTATTCCTTAGCATTATCACTACGAAGTATCCTGATTGGCATATCAAATTGAGTCCCTTTTTGGGAATAGAAGGCACAAAAGATATCACACAACTCGAAATGATCTTTCATTAAATATAACCAAGTCATCCTAGAGTAGTCATCAACAAATTTAACAAAGTACCAAAACCCTACTTTGATGTGACACGACTAGGACCTCTAATATCAGAATGGACTAGGATGAAAGGACTAACCACTCATTTGTTGACCTGAGAAGCAAAGGGAACGTGATGATGCTTGCCCAATTGACAAGACTCACACTTAAGATTAGCCATAGAACTCAATGTAGGAACTAGTTGTTTCAAATTGTCCAAGGACGGATGACCAAGGTGACAATGGATTTGAAGTGGCGTAGCTGCAGCTGTGCAGGCAATGGGTGGAGAAGGCGACTCAAAGTAGTAAAGTACACGAGCCTCACGTCCCGTGCCAATTGTCTTTCTCGTTTGCAGATCTTGAATAACCACAGAATCAAGAAAGAATGTGACAGAACAATTTAGTGACTTTGCAAGCTTACTAACTGACATGATATTGAAAGGAGATTTAGGAATGTATAAAGCAGAAGAAAGAGAGATGGAAGGAGTAGGATTTACTGTTCCTATTCTTTTAACAGCAATGGTGGACCCATTAGGGTAGATTTTTAGGATACTGGAGATTATAAAAAAAGTTGATTGCACCTGTTATATGGTCAGCGACAGCAGAATTGATAACCCAAGGACTAGTAGGAAGGATGTCAGATGACATACAGACTGTAGGATTACTTTTTTGGGCAAAAGATGCAATGTGAGAAGATGCTTGTTAAGATGACTAATACTGTAGAAACCTTGAATATTCTTCCTCTGATATAATCACAATACGCTGTTCCCTCAAGCAAGTGATTAACAAAGGAACCATATTGTTGGGATTTGCAAAATCCATCCCAACATTCACAAACTCAGACCAATGACCTTAAGATTAATTATTTGAACAATCGGAACAACCTCGAACAAGGTGACCAACCATGAACAAGTCACAAATAAATCAGTACTCTACAGCACCAAGAAACTCAAACACAGCCCCAAGAAAGCAGCTCACAGCACTGAAACAATGGGAGACGTGAACCACTGAAACTACCATGGAGAAATCACCAACTAACTTATATAACACTGCCATAGCCTCACAAAAAACAGCTTATGAGCACTGTCACTGCTCCAAGAAAGTCACCAGTGGCTGTTACTAACACTGAACAACAACTGATGAATTACCACGAGTGCATGGTTAAGCAAAGATTGGCTCTTTGAGCAAAACACATGTCCAACAGCTTGATATTTTGATATATGGAAGGAATTAGATCATTGAATAAAAAAACACAGCAAATCCCACTGTTCGGACCCAATAAACTCAATAACCATTGATAAGCTGCTTCATGAAGCATCAAACAACCATTCCTTGGGTGCCGCACTTGAGCAATAAAAAAAAGGTGAGAACTTTGGGCAAAAAACATAATGAAAAACTCCGAAAACATGATAATAGAGAGATTGGATCACTGCTGGATCATTTCAGGTCAAAACCATGCCTGAAAGTGGCTTCACGCGCTGGTGAGTGGGGTTGGCCCTGGAAGCCTTTGTTCGGCTCGCAAGGGTGTGTGCGACACTGCCTGGAGGAGGGATTTCAGTGGGGGGCAGATCAGCAGTGTCTATGGGTGAGTATGGTGTTGGATTTGACAAATCTATAGTGGATTTGATGTTCTCAAACTGGCAGTGCCGCCCAGAAAATTCCAACGAATGGTCTGACTTTCTGCTGCTGCTGGCTGTTTTCTTGGATTATAGTATCGCTGAAAAATCTTCTATGATGATAGACATGCAGCTGATTTTGGGTTTCAGGCTTCAGTTTAATGATGGTGGTAGCACTTAGGGTTTAGGTTTCAGAATCATGCTCTGATACCATGTTGAATAATTGGGTAAAATGGAAGACCTAAACTCAATAATAAGTCTCTCCCTCTATTTATAAAGTACTATTGGAATGACCTTATTACCCTTACTAACTTACACTTATTACAAACCAAACTCTACAAATAATAATAATGCTAAATGACTAAATAATCATTAACAGTTGAATTGTCAAAATGTTGATCCTGTGAAAAATCTATTGTAATTATAGTAAATTTTGCTGTTGGTGAAAGTCCTTGCGTGTGTGATAATGGAGTATTTGGGTGTAAATTAGCTGGTAACTTAGGACACCGTAGGCACTTGTTATAGCAACACCCCTGGGTTAGCCACAATCAAGCATGGTATACGAATGTGATAACAGAGTGTGCAGTTGCAACTTAGCTGGTTACTTGGGCACCATAACTGCCCCACCAATGGCCCTGGTTATAGCAGGCCACGTGACCCTGGGGCAGCCGTAAGGGGTCTCCTGCACCATGTGGGGATTGAATCACAGATCTACGTAATTATAAACATCAACACTAGCAGAAATGTTGCACTAGCTGTTTACTTAGACAACCGTAACCAAGGTCTTAAATTTCGATTACGACTCAAATTTTGAAGCTCCAAAAGTACATTTCGACGGAAATTTTGATTTTGATATCAATTCCGATTTCAATTTGAAAAAATAACGGAAATCAGTAGTAAAACATGAAATTCTTTGTGAAACTTTAGAAATGGTTAACAAACATAATAATGTAAGTTTTAGGACTAATATATTACAAGTTAAATACATATATGTTGTGTATGAGGTGGAAAAGTTGTAATATAGTATGTGTATCAAACATATTTGTAACATAATGTACAGTAAACATATTAAGCTCATTCAAATGAAATTCATAAATCATTTAAATATTATTTGTTATACAAATAATGATAATTTAGACATAAATGGTTAAATAAAATGCTGCTGTAAGTTTATTTTTTTCTTATAATTTCAAAAGCATTTGTAATAATATTTTTTTTTTGATAAAAATAAATAAAATAAATTACAAGATAAATTTCACTTCATTCTTAAATCTCTTATTTGAATTCCAAGGAAATTTCATTGTATGGTTAAAATGTCGACAAGTTTCGCTGAAATTTTGAGATTTCGATAAACTTTGGAATGTTTCGTACAACCACATGCACACATGGTTGTTTAGGTTCTATTGTCAGATTTGATTAAGATTGGGTAAAATACCTTGTTAGGTTTTGTGCATACTGAACTGTTCATGTTGGCACATTTTGTGCTAAGGAAGAAAAAACTGTGTTATGAGCCTCTATTATTGATTTATATCTAATTGTTATATACCTTAAACTATCTTCTACTTCACGCAGATTATTTCCTCTTGTTATTGTATGATACTTACCAAAAGTTTTTGTTATGTTATACTTTTCCTTGCCTTAATTTTGAAAGCATTTTGTCATCTATGATTATCTAGGCAGAACAAGGGGTGGTTCTATTGAACATTCTGATGAAATATTGTGAAGGTTAGGCCTCTTTTTGTTTCATTTTTTTATAAAAATTTTTGTAGGTCTCTCTTTTATTTGTTCACTGGTTATTCTTCACATGATTTCTTTGAAGTGTTAATTTTTGTCTGTTATTATAGCCATATATTTTTAGGGTTTTGTTATTTATGAAACTTTCCAATTTTATTCTGTAAATCATGAATCTCTGTAGTTAAGCCAAGCAATTATGCTTCATGTTTCTTATTGAGTTTGCATGTTAGGCTTCTGAATCTGAATATTTGATGGGATGTTATGATGGATAAATCAAGAGCGACAGAAAGAAAAGTGTGAAGGGGTGTTCATGTCTAATAAAACCATAGAACAATCCAAACTACGGATGCTTTTTATCTGTAGTGTAGATATGTATATCTTTAACTTAAAAGGAAATGATTAATTACAAAAGTTAAATGCACATGGGTTGTTTGCAGTAGTTAATTGTGAAGAACTCAAAGGTTGATAAGAAGGGAATTTGAAACTCAATAAATATTGATACTTTTTTGGCATATTCCACTATTCCATAATAAACATGGCTATTGCGTGTAGTGTGCCATAAAGTTTCCTCTTGATGATCTAGAAAGGATCAATGCTCATGTAAAATGTAGTCTTCTGTAGGGATATTCTGATTTGATCTAGTTTTTAAAATATAAGTTATGATGAATCAAAGTGGTAGTATTTAAACTAATTTTCTGTGCATATAATGATAAGTTGTTGTTGTGTATTTCCCTCTCAAGTGACATTTGGTGTGCAAGATAAAATATAATCCCATGGAATGATACTCCCGAAAGTGTCATTTCTAGGAATGAGATGCTTGCTTCTTCGAAATACTTTTTTTCGGTTTGCATTATAAGATTTCCTAGAATGCACATAGGATGCTTGTGTTTGTTTTTTTTTCAACAATCTTGACAAATATTTCAAAGAGTTTACCGAATAATAAACATATTTTCAGCACACAGCCGACTAAGAAATAATTTCCAAATTAAATCCATGTCTTAAAATTTCAATATTTATAAAAAAAAATTCTACACATAATAGTCCAATTAACTGTTATAATAGGGGGCAATATAGTCTAAAAATATCAGGAGCCATTTGCTATCACTGTCAAAAAATGAAAAAACTAGAAATGGAAACTAAAGCCGGAAAAGAGCAGGGCTCTGGGATTGTGCTTTTTTGAAGTTTTTTGGGGGCTGTGAATGGAATGCAATGTGCATGTTTTCTCAGGGAAGAAGTTGTCATCTATGCTGGTTTGGGAGAAGATTCTTTATATGGCTTCTCTTTGATGTGTGGGTCATGGGAGCTTTAAGAGGCAGAGCTTTTTGGATATTCAGAGGGATTGGCGATATTTGTTGGATTGTTAGTGTGTGCTGATTTTTTGTTTTATTCCTTTTGTTTTTCAGTTTTCTTCTTCTTCTTCTTGTTTTTTTTTTTTTTTTCTTTTTATTTATTTTTTGTCTGGGAACTTAACTAATATGTTTCAAAATTCACTTTGTATGAACAATCTTATTCTACATGACAAAATAATATTTTTGTAAAAGGCTGTTATTTTTTTTTAATTTTTTTTTGAAAATTTATGGAGATTTTTATTTTAATTGTATTTTAAATTCATATGATCATTTTTTAAAATTTTAATTTTAAATATGTATGAAATAAATTATTTAATCTAAAAAAAGTTGATTTTGGATATTAAAATATTCTGACAATGTGTTGCCAGAACAACTGAAATTCATAAAATGTAGTTTGAATATTGACAGCAGTAGAAAGCTGACAACCTAAGGCGCCGCTTGGTATCCCTACGGAAAATTATGAAAACAAAAACTAGAAATGAAAACTAAAAATCAGAAATAGAAACTAAAATCTAGAAACTAGCAACCTGTTTGGTTAATGTTTGTAAAGCATAAACAAATTAAAAATTTAATTTAAAAAAATCATTTTTTTTTTTAAATAAAATACTTTTTTAAAGAATTCAATTCAAATAATAAAAGTGCAAAATAATACAAATTTAAAATACTATAATAAAAAAAATTGTTATATGTATTTTACTTAGTTGTTATATTTCCAAGATTCACTTTACAATAACGATTTTATTGTACATGACAATTGAAAAATAGTAAAATATTTTGTAATTAAATTTTACTATTTTTTATTTTTTTTTGAAAAGAATGAATATTTTTATTTTAATTTAAAAGTGTGTATAAAAAGAATAATTAATTCTAAAAAACTATATTAGGATATTAAATTTTTTTGGCAATAGGTTTCTAAAACAATTGAATATCATAAAATCTAGTTTTCAGTTTTTTTGCAATGATTTATTTAAAAAAAATATTTTAGGATATTAAAAATTTCTGGCAAGAGGTTTCGAAAACAATTGAAAATCATAAAATTTGGGTTTCAGTGTTTTTTTCAAATAGCTGAAAATCGACAACAAGAACAGAAAACTAGTAACATAAGCAAACGCATTTTTTTTAATATGTTTCTTCGCTATGCAGAAATGGAAAGAGAAAACAGAAAACAACAACGATACCAAGCAGACCCTAAATAAACGCGTTTTGATAATTTTTTTCTTCAATCTACATAAATAATACCAAACAAACTCTCGACCATTATGTTGTATTATTTTACAATATAATAATAATAGTTTTTAATATTTTTTTATTGATTTCTAATTTGTTATTATGATAATATATTATTTTTGATTGAAAATGAATAGATTTTATTAAGAAGAAGTACAGCTAGGAGCATAAGAAATCTTCCTTAAAATATACAACAACAAAAAACAAGAATAAGTCAAAATAAATCAAAACAGCACAGCCTGCCAATCATGCTGTAAATCAGAAAAAGAAAGCCCTTTGAAACATCCGCTGCAAAAGCCACAAGGATGCTAGATATTGAATCCTATTTCAAAGTATAGTGGAAGACATCCTCTTTCTTGTAAAAATATGAGTTGTCTACTCCAACCAAATCCCCACAAAACTGCAGAAACTGCACACTTCCACAACGCCAAAGCAACTTTCCCTTCCAAAAGCTGAAAATTAAATAGCCAATAAATCCTCCATCCACACTGGACACACCCAACTCTCTCCAAATAAGCCAAAATGTTTGCTCCGCACCCTCCAAGAAAGGGAGCATGAAGGAACAGGTGAGAAGCAGTTTTTGACTCTTCAAAACAAAGAGAACATACATCTGTGGACAAAGCCTTGAAAGACCTCCTACTCTGCAGCAGATTGTTATCATTAACTCTATTAAGAACAACTAACCAAATAAAAGCCTTAATCATGGGACTTTGGCTTTTCAAACAGATCTATGAAGCGGGAAAGACAAGTTTTTAGTGTTTAAGTGTTCAAAAAAATATTTACAAGAAATGGGAATACTCTAAAAAAATCAAGAATCCATAGCTCCTTTTGGAATCAAGCCTATAGTACAACAAACTTAATAATATATTATTATAAATATAACAATAGTCATATTATGGGGGCATTAATCTCTAATTGGCCGAAATAGTGAGGGCAATTTAGTTCCAAAAAATAGGATTCTCATGGTTTCCGTTTAGAAGCATGCAAATGGGTTTGCATGTTTTGTTGGAATCCTTCATTTCCCATGGAATGTGCGATTACTGTCACATTAGATTCCAACCTCAAAACAAACGTGGGAATGAGATGCATAGAGATCACATTCACAAGAATGTTGGAAGATGCTTCAAACCAAATGGCTCCTCAGAATTTTAGATAGTTTTTGCATGCTTAAATTTGTAGATGTTTTTTTTTTTTTTAGAATGGATGAAGTCAGGTTCCTAATCTGAATGCAGCAGATAGTCCTTTTAAATCCTGTGAGGTGGAAGGACTTCAGCTCCCTCGAAAGCAGAAGGAAGATGCTACTGCATCAGTGAATTGGCCAACATCAAATCAGACCCATGGTTATCAAGAGGAGGGGAGTAGTTGTTCTGACAACAGAAAAGAGAAGGAGGTGGGAATAGAAAGGTTGGTTTCTAAAGATTCAATTAATATTATTGAGGGTAATTATTTTCCTGTTCAGAAGAACTATGCTAGTGGGCAGGGTTCTGAGAATGTAATTGGGGGGGGGGGGGGGGTTCATGTAAGAATATTAAGTATTGTGAGAATGAAATTCAGGATTTTATTGTGGGTTCTGAAGGAATGTCAGATGGTAAAACAGCTAATTCAGATAATCAGATAGATCAGAAGGTTTACATTCGGCATAAGGAAGTGCAAAGGGGTTTGGAATTGAGGAAACATTTTGAAGAAATTCGAGAATCATCTAGTAAAACCACAAAACAATTTATTAAGAGAGTTTCAAAAGGTGAGTTAAGTATAGTTGAGGAGCCAATTGGTGAGAGGGCTAGTACTGGCAAGGAGAGTAAGATATGGGGGATTTTTCGGACAGAGGTAGTGCAGACAGTTGTGATTATGATTGTGACAGGGGCTTACTTTTGGATCAAATTTGGGATCAACATAATTACTCTTCGGATTGTTCTACTGATCACCTCGGGTACTTATTTTACATGCTGCCTCCTCCTTTAGAAGGCTTAGATGGAATTAATATTTTTGAAGATGATGGTCTTAAAGAGGAGCATAAGGTGAAGGATTGAATTTTGCCTATTTCAGTTAGAAATTTCTAGGAAAGATCTCAAAACTCAGATTTTGTTGGATGACTTGGCCCTCATGTTGTTTGATCAAGGAGGAAAGGAAGTTAGGCTTGACGGTAGCAAAACTAAGGTGAAAAAGGGTCAAAAGGAATTAGCTAATTTGAAATGTTCGGTGAACTATGATGGGAAGGGATTAAAAGGGGTTTTCTTGGCTGATTGAAGAAATTAATTTTTTTATTTTTATTTTTTTCCTCTTTTTTCTGTTTTTGCTTTTGTTTTTCACTTTTTCCTTTTCTTTTTGGGGATTTAAAATTCTCTCTATGATTGTACATTCTCTTTCCTAGTATATCTTCTTTTATTGTTAAAAAAAATATATTTTTACATCCCCTTAGCTTTGTTGCTGTCATCTCTTATAACCCTTCCTAGAGTTGACCTTCAATGTGATGTCCTTGCAAAAACTAGAAGCTTGCCCTTGAAGTCTTTTAGAGTGCGTTTGGTTGGGGAGAAGTTGGGATAAGATAAAAGAAACTAATAGGAGAGAAGATAAGAGCAGAGAAACTAGTTTCTCTCTTTATGTTTGGTTCAGCAGGAGAGAAACTTGAAGAAATATATTTTCCCGGTTTGTTTCAACATATGGGAGAGGAAGAGAAGGAACCATATGTATCTATATGTATGTATTAAAATTTAAAAGGAACTATATGCATGCATATATGCATGTATATATATGTATATATATATTCATTTTACAATATTACCCTTATAAGAAAGTGTAGGATAATATGGGAATGACTAATGGGTACAAATAATTTTTTACATTAAAAAAATATGAAAGTTTTAAGATTAATCTATTTGCTATAAGATCCCATTAAATGTGGAACAAACCTATAAGCACATTGAACTCCATGATCACAATATTTTCATTGGCCATATATATATATATTAAAAAAATGATGAAACTATATAAAAAATAAAATAATCTACATAAGATTTGTGATTTAAATTTTTTTTTTCTTGTTAAGGAGCATAACCTTCTTTTTGCAAAGTTGTGAGTTGGTTGTTAAAGGGCGTAATTGTCTTTTTGCAAAGTCATGGTTTAGTTCCTTTTCATTTCTCTCCAAATCTGTCCAATTTGGGAAGGGAAAAAAGTGCCCCCCCACCCCCTGCCTCCCCTTCTCTCCACATAATTTCTCTTCTTCCCTCTTTATATGGGCGAAACACGAGAAGTGGAGAGAAACTACACACCCTTAGACTTCTAAGTGATGAGATGTTCACTTTAACTTCAAGGAGGCAGCCCAATAGCTGGGGAGCCTAGATAAGTGCATGATAAGTGTACATCCTTAGTTCAATCCTCTGAAGATGCAGTTGTGAAAATAACTTGTGCTGATCTCGAGGCCTGTACGTCTACATGAATACCAGACATCAGATAACAGAACCTCTCCCATTCAAAACACCAATTAAAAACCTCACATAGTTAAACACCTATTCGTTTGAATCTTTCCCATGACCAGATGCCCCTGTTGTGTGGTCTAGTGATGTGTGCAATTCTATCCCGATCATGCAATTCAATATAGATAAAAAAATATGTTCATATCCTGAACCCCCCCACTGACTTGTTAGTATTGTTGACGAAGTCCAAATCTCATGTGTTCGGCCATTTTATCCTGATAATGTAAAGCTCAGCCTTCAATCATTTTTGAAAATGCTATTTTCCAAGGGAATTGTCGAGAAAATGATGGAAATTGAGGGAATGTAGATCAATCTTCTTCTTCCGTAATTGTGTGGCTTGGATTGTGGACTGACGCCAGATCTGAGCACAAATAGTCCCCAAATCCAGTCACAGAGGGGAAGCTGCAAGCTGTTAATTGAGTTGTGCGAGCTTGGCCGGACGAAGGGGAGCTTTAGCTGCAAGATGTTGACTGACCTGCGTGAACTTGGCTAGGAAAAGGAGAGCTTTCTGATTAGGGTGGGGAGAGGGGATTCTTTGGGTAAGTATGCAGAACAACAACAATAACGTCAGCAAGCCTCAAGTCCCACTAGGTGGGGTCAGCTACATGAATCCTTTTCTACCAATTCACCTGATGCAAAGCATTTTCCTCTATTAGATTAAAGGCTATTAAATTCTTCCTCATTACCTCATTCCAAGTAATTTTAGGCCTGCCCCTACCCATTTTCTTGCTAGAAACCATAACTAATTCACTTCTCGTCACAGGTTCTTTACTAGGCCTGCATTTTAAATGCCCAAACTATCTAAGTCGCCCCTACCTTATCTCATTTTCAACCAATGCTATGCGTAAATTTTTGCGTATATGTTCATTTCTTACTTTATCTTCTAATGTTAAACCAATCATCCACCTTAGCATACGCATCTCAGCAACTTTCATTCTTTGTATATGTTGTTTCTTAGTTGTCCTGCATTTTGAACCATAAAGTATAGTGCTATGTCCTTATGGACGTCTTATAAAACTTTCCTTTTAATTTTAAGGGTATTCTACGATCATACACACACTTGACACACTCCTCCATTTTACCCATCCCGTCTTAATTCTATGTACTACATCTTCTTCAATTTCTCCTTTACCTTGCATAATAGATCCAAGATATCTTAATCTATCAGTGTTATTAGTCTCTTGATTATCCAATATAATCTTCTCTCTGTTGCTACTCCTTACATTACTGAAATTACATTTCATATATTTAATCTAATTCCTACTTATCCTAAACCCTTTAGACTCTAATGTGGCTCTCCAAAGTTCTAGCTTAGATTCTACTCTGCTCCTACTACCATCATTCAACATGATATCATCTGCAAACAACATATACTAAGGGATCTCATCTTGGGTATTCCTAGTAATTACATCAATTACTAAAGTAAAAAGATAAGGAGTTAAAGTAGAACCTTGATGAACACCTATTGAGATTGGAAACTCTCTAGACTCTCCTCCTACGGTCTTGACGCTAGTCACTACTCTATTATACATATTCTTAGTGACCTCCGTATATCTGCTGCAAACTCCCTTCTTTTCTAATACCCACCAAAGCACTTCCCTAGGTACTTTATCATAAGCTTTCTCTAGATCAATAAAAACCATATGCAAGTCCTTCTTTTTCCTAAATTTTTCCATTAAACTTCTTAAAAGATAAGTAACATTTTTGGATTTATTTCATCTATTCCATGACTGGAACAGGGGGGGATAGTTTCTGCAATTAGATGGCTTATGACCACCCATGGAATTTGGTCCTGACTTTATTGACCGCATCTTTTGGTGTAACTGGTTATTCCTTACATCAGGACTTCTATTGTTGATCTCCTAGACATAAAACCAAATTGATTTTATGAAATCTTCGTTTATGATCTTATTCTATGTTCAATTACCATTTCTCATAATTTTATCGTATGACTCATAATCTTAATTCCACGAGAGTTATTACAGTTTTGAATGTCACCTTTGTTTTTATACAAAGGTACTAACGTACTTTTTCTCCATTCTTCCGGCATTTTCTTGGTTTTTACAATATTATTGAACAGATTAGTTAACCAAATAATTCTTTTATCCCCTAAACATTTCCAAACTTCAATTGGTATTTTATCTGGTCCCATAGATTTCCCACTTTTTTATCTTTTAATGCCATCTTAACTTCAAGGACTGTAATTTTACGAATAAATCTCCTATTTTTAATCCTCTGTTCATTTGTCACTTCCAAGTTCAATCTTTCACTTCCAAGTATGTCCAATTTGCAAAAATCGTGGCTTAGCTGAAGCTGGCCAGGTTTTTTTTGTTTTTTGGGGGGAGGGGGGGGAGGGACCTGCCAGCCTTATCCCATGTTGACAAGCTAAGCATCCCTTCTTGGCGAGTCCTATTCTACTGATGAGTTGAGTCTAACATAGGCTAAGGATCCATATCTTAGTTTACCAAGCCTAGTCACTGAATCAAATGCACTCTTACGTAATTTAGAGAGACTCCCTCTGTCATATAAAAAGGAATAGTGGTGGTTTTTTACTGTTTCCCTTAAAACCTTAATCCCATCTTGTCATGTTCTCTCACTTATCCATTAGTCATTGCATGAAGGTGAGATGCTTTCGTTGATATGTTATTTAATTGTTTTTTCTCCCCAATATAGTTGGAGCTGGGTTACCGTTGTTTCTTGACAGAACAATTGCATCCTAAATTTATGAACCTTCAATATTGTATCATTTTATTTCCAAGATAAGATTTTGATCACTACACATTTACAGGTTGAAGTTCAGCAGAAAAAAATAAGCATTTAAAAAAAAAAAAAAAAATCTTTATTGAGGACATTGAAAGCTTCTTTATTTTTACCTTCATTTTCCATGCCATAAATTCAAGAACTGGTGCCATTTTGATCAGCATCAACTGGTTCATATCAAATTCAAAACCTCAGTTCATATTAAATTTAACTTGTTTGGGTTGAATCAGGAGGGTAACTTGCCCTCCTTTTTGTCTGCTCTCATTTTCTTTTCTTAATAAATTTCACTGTTCATAAAAATGGTTCAATGCATTGCATGTGATTGGGAAAACAAGACTGGGATGAAGAATTAATTCGGTTTGATTGAACAATCATATCTACACTGGACACGCCCAACAACTGCTGCATTTTTGATCATAATGATGCTCAAAAACCAATGGGACATCACTATCATTTACAGGCGTGTGTTGATCCACCATTTGCAAATTGCAACTATGATGGTGCCTGCAATGTGCCCGGTGTTGCTGCAGTTTTTAAAGAGGGCGGCGATGATGGCAGATTTAGTTGAGATTAAAATAAGAAAGAGGAGGGGAAGGTGAATACCCTAATCATTTCCCCTTGGAGGTTCATATTAAGACAATAACTTTCTCAAAAACAAAAGAAAAATAATTTTATTATTGCAGTTGGTATGAGTTTTGATGGTGATAAAATGTAATGGCCTTGATGATGATAGCGGCTCACAAGGTCAGAGAAATGGTGGTATGGGTTGGTTTAAGGTGTTGCCATGTTGGTGTGGTGGAGAATCTGGAGATCAAGTGGAGATAGTTGGAAATGGAGCTTTGCTTGTGGTGGCTAGTTAGATGAGATGATGAGGAACAAAAGAGCAAATATGAGGAACAAAAAATGGAGCAGGCAATGGTGCTAGTAGTGTTTCAGGCAACTTGCTGGCGAGGAGCAATGAGAGTGGAAATTATGGCAAAAAACAAACTAAGATGATACCTTGTTGCAGCATGTGGAAATCTATATGTAGCAGGCATTGTTTCACAGAATGAAAATGTCCAGACCATGTGTATTTAACACTCAGTTAGCTTCATTGAGTCGTTGTAAGGGAGGTCATGAGGTCAGTGTAGTTTACCCCCTTTAAAAAAATTTTTTGAATCTTGTGATAGATGATGCACTGCACAATAGAGTGCAAGACATGGTATGAGGTATTGAAAAATTGTTTTATAACTTGACAATACTGTCAGTAGGAGGTTTGTGAATTTTGATAATAGCTTCCAAACTTGCTGAACCTAGAAATAGTGTGACTGCAATGCTTTGAGATGAGGTCCTGTCACGTTCTTATGGGGATCATTGTTGAAGGGAGTGTAGTGGACAATATTTTGCTGTTTGCGTATATCTATTTCTTCAAAGTAGGTGGAAATAAAAGAGGATTTCCATCTGAGAATAACCTTGTTTTCAATGACACAGAGAATTTGTAAATTATACCCAGGCAACAGTATAAGATTTAAGTAATGTGTGCTATTAGTGTCCAATGCTACACGTTATATCTGATTCTTCGAAATAGGTGGGTAATAAGAAAGAAATCCAGTTTGAGAATAAACTTGTTTCTTAGGTAGTGGTGAAAGAAGTTGCTAGTTATATGCACACAGTCGGTCTAGGACCTGTGGTCAGTGGGGGCTGAAGCTGTTATAAATAATGTAATTTTAAAAATTTTAATTTATAAGATTAAGTTTGTACAATTATTCATTTATAATTTTAAAGTATTACAATATCAATTTAGACATAGCATTAAAGTAATAATTCAAGAATAAAAAAAGTCAAATTTTCACTATATTGGATTTCCTCCTCAATTGGATTTGTTTGCTTGTTTTTTAAATTATAAATAGCACCGGAATTTTGTTCATTTCAACTTAGACCTATGCAGGAAAAAGTTGAGTGGGTGCAATCCCAAATAAACTGATCATTTTAAGCCTACTTTCATCTAAACTATAATTAGTACCTAGTCAATTGAGTGGGGGCTATGGCCTGCACTCACACGTACATGGATCTGTCAAGTATGCACATACTTGTGTGAACCTAAAAGCTTAAAGAATCTGTGCTGGAAGACAGGGTCTGTTAGGACCACTTTATTATTCCAATAATCCAATTTGTTACCCATGGTCAAACCTTTTTTTTGAATCACAAAAAATATTTTAAGAAAGAGAAAAGAGAAAATTACAGATTAGGGGAGGACAATAGATTCTCAAAGCCAGAAAAAAAAATAGAAATTAAAAAAAAAACTATAAAAAAAAAATAAAAAAAAAAACGAAACCTTGATTAAGAAAACTCTTCTTGAGGCCCTTCCCTTTATATTTGATAGAGCTTTGAAGACTTGCTAATTTCTGCTAACTTTTATTTGGTTTAATCAAACTTCATTCCTTCCATGATCAGCCATCAACAATCCCATTCTATCCAGAAGATTTTGAACAGCAAATCCTGCTTACCAATCTTCTCCACAGGAGTAGGTAATATACCGTCCGTACACTGGTTACTCATATCAACTTTCTGCTCACCAAGGTCTTAAATTTCGGTTTGAACTCAAATTTCAATGCTCCAAAAGTATGGAAATTTCGACAGAAATTTTGATTTTGATGTCAATTTCGATTTCGATTTGAAAAAGTAATGGTAATTAGAAGTGAAACGTGGAATTCTTTGTGAAACTTTAGAAATTGTTAACAAACATAGTAAGATAAGTTTTAGGATTGATATATTACAAATTAAATAAAACTATGTTTTGTATGAGGTGGAAAAGTTGTAAAATAGTATTTGTATCAAACATATTTGTAAGATAATGTACATTAAACATATTCAGTTAATACAAATGAAATTCATAAATCATTTAAATATTATTTATTATACAAATAATGATAATTAGACATGAATGGTTAAATAAAATGTTGCTGTAAATTTGTTTTTTCATATAATTTCAAAAGCACTCGTAATAATCTTTTGTTTTGATAAAATTAATAAAATAAATTAAGGGAGAAATTTCACTTCACTCATAAACTTCTCATTTGAATTTCAACGAAATTTCATTGTATAGTTTAAATTTCAACAAGTTTGCTAAAATTTCAAGATTTCAATGAATTTCGGATGATTCGTTGAGATTTTGACGGAAATTATGCATAATGGAAATCGACTACTATTTCGATTTCAAGGGTGACGGAAATAAGAAATTTTAACAATTTCATGGAAATTTAAGACCATTCTGCTCCTTAATCTTCTCCACAGAAATATGAAGTATTCCATCCTTGCACTAATTACTCACAATCAAAATCTCACCCAATCCCTATGTCAAAGGTTGAAACATCCTCTAAACCTTTGAGCAGATAAGGGGGGCACGTTAGAAATTTCCTCCAACACATCCAAAGAACTCATAATTCAGATTTCCGCATATCCCATCCGACAGTAAACCACTATCATAAGCATAACATCATCAACTTTGCTATCCTTTTTTGAGATATCCTCCCATTTATTCTCCATTTGAATTTGATTCACTCTTTTATCCATGTTCAAACCTTTTGTATATGTAGATTTTGCATTGAGAAGGTTATTTTCCGAGAGTGATATGTAATTGACAAGCTGGTAAACAGTTTGTTCTGATCTAGTAATTTTATGATAGTACCATGCGAAGCAGTTACATTAGAAAAAGAACATTCTGAAAATTTCTATATATCATGAAAATGTGCAAGTTGAGGTTGGATTTTCTTTCTTCATGCGTTATTTAGAGTAGGGATGAAATCTCATTTGGAGGTTCTTGCAAAAGGGTGACAACTTTGATGAAAAGAAAAAAAACAAAATACTATTGCTCTCTTTTCCCCTATTAAAAAAAAAAAAAGGGGGCAGCCCGGTGCACAAAGTTCCTGCGTATGCGGGGTCCGGGGAAGGGGCGGACCACAATGGATCTATAGTGCGCAACCTTACCTTTCATTTTTACAAGATTCTGTTTCCATGCCTCGAACTCGTGACCTCTAGATCACCTGGTGACAATCTTAGCGTTGCACCTGAGCTCCCCTTCAACATTCCTTATCGACACCGACACCGACACCGACACTGTATTAGCCGAAAAGGCAATCAAAGCAAAAAATTCTCAACTTGCCTGGTGATTGGACTGCTTGACCTGGTGACACAGAACCTTGATTGGTTTGCACTTTAGTGTGTATTGGAAATGCAGTTGACCTGGCCAAAATCCAGTTAGCCAAATGGATTTTAAGCAAGCTTGAACAGGTTCTTACCTTGGATTGGATGCTGTTATTAACTACGGAATATTGTTACCAAAGCTTGAAGGATGGACTTCAAAGTCATAAAATACGTTTTGTTAGATATCACAAAGAACAAAATATTTAGAATTTTTTTCACCAATATTTTCATTTTAAAGCATGTTTTCTCTATTCTTTTTTTAGATTAATGCATGTCATTTAATTTTTTTTTGGTTTTTTTTTTTTTTTTTGCGAATTCATTGTATAATTCTTATTTAAATTTACAATTATTAAATAATATTATATTTTTAAAAATTGATTATTTTTTACTTATCTTTTAATTGACCTTTTGGTTTGCCAACATTACTCACCACTTGGACCAATGACCCAATCGGTACCTCATCAGATTGATGTCAAGTCCAAATTTAATGACCATGCATGGAAGTATGGAACGAAATCGTCATTGGTATCTTCTTCTTCAGTCTTCACTTTATATTTATCCTCGTTTCAAGATCCTTTGTTCATGCAATGTAGTTTATTTAACTTAGTTGCATTTAAAATGTGCACAAACACACACACTCCGACCCTCCCACCCTTATACAGATGATAAGAACACATTATTGACATTTACAAACATATTTGTAGGAATTGGGATGTGTAGAAATAGAATCCCATGAATGTAGTTAATTGAGCAATGTGAGTTGATCTTAAGAAAATCCAAATTCATGAAAACATGCTTAAGAGAATCCAAATTCATGATAACACACAACTTTGCTGAGTTATAGTCATTTTAAGTGAACTTGATATTGGCCTCGACTCAGTGGCTAGTCTCTGGTTGGCCGGGTTTCAGTGCTTCATCGTGGAGTTTGTGCTGCGGAGATGTGTAATATATGCATTATTGATTCTGAATTTGGATGTTTCTAGTGAATTTGAATTTTTTTTCAACTGTTGAATTTGTAGCAGTATATCAGAACATAATAGTCATACGATAAAATTATGGGAAAGGGTAGTTGAACAAAGATTAAGGTTAGAGTGAAGGTCTCAGAAAATCAATTTGGTTTTATGCTTGGGAGATCTACCACAGAAGCTATTTATCTTTTAAGAAGATTAATGGGAAAGTTTAGGGAAAAGAAGAGGGACTTGCATATGATATTTATTGACTTTGAGAAAGCACATGATAGGATACCTAGGGAAGTTCTATGGTGGGTTTTAGAAAAAAAGGGTGTATGTAGTTGGTATACCGATGCTATTAAGGATATGTATGATGGAGTAATGACTAGTGTAAGGACTATAGATGGAGAAACTAGAGAATTTCCAATCACCATAGGTGTACATCAAGGATCTGCTTTGAGTCCTTATCTTTTTGCTTTAGTGATGGACCAAAAGGAGATTCCATGGTGTATGTTGTTTGCAGATGATATTGTATTAATTGATGAAACTAGGGATGGAGGTAGAGGTTGAGTTAGAATTATGGAGAAAAGCTTTGGAATCTGGAGGCTTTAGGATAAGTAGAAATAAGACAGAATATATGAAATGTAATTTTAGTAATGATAGGAGGAATTTTGGAGAGAAAGTTAAACTTGATGATGAAGAAATAAATAGAACTTGTAGATTTCGATACCTTGGATCTATTATGCAAGCTGAAGGAGAAATTGAAGATGATTTAATGTATAAAGTTAAAGCAAGTTGGGTAAAATGGAGAAGTGCTTCAAGTGTGCTATGTGATCGTAGAATACCCGTAAAATTGAAAGGGAAGTTTTATAGGACAGCTATATAGGACTAGCTATGCTATATGGATCGGAATGTTGAGCGATGAAGAAACATAAAATCCAAAAAGTAAAAGTTGTCGAGATAAGAATGCATAGATGGATGAGTGGTATAACATTGGAAGATAAATTAAGGAATGAACATATTCGTGGCAAGTTAGGTGTAGCTCCTATAGAAGATAAGATTAGGGAGGGACGATTTAGATGGTATGGACACTTGCAACGGAGGCCACATAGTGAACTTGTGAGGAAGAGTGACTTAGTTACTGTGGGGGGCAGTAGAAGGGGTAGGGGTTGACCTAAAATAACTTGGGAGGAGATAGTGAGTGAGGATTTAATATCCTTGAATCTATCAAAAGAAATGGTGTCCATGATCGCATAAATTTGTGGAAAAGGATTCATATAGCCGACTCTACCTAGTGGGACTAAGGCTTGGTTTTGTTGTTGTTGTTGTGTATATCGGAACATAATAGTTTTATGGAAAAAATTTAATTGAATTAATTTAGAGAGTGGCATAATATTTTGAATTTACTGTCAATATTTTGGGCCAACTTCAACAGTTATTTGGGAGGTCCAATCTGAATCCAAACACCATCATTTTATGCTTGATTTTTGAGTTAACTCACGAGTGGATCAGTGATCTAGGGGATATATATCGTCTTAATGTTTAGAGTAAAGAATTGTTATTGTTCTCTTTGGGGTTTCATGTCATTTACAATGTTCTTGTAGTTGTAGTTTCATTACTTTAATGGCATTTTTTCCTTTTTATTGCACATTTTTATTCATCCCTTGACCCCCCCCCTCCTGGACTCTGGTATTTGTGTTGACTGCTATGTTTGGTTTTGCATTTTGTTTTTCTTTTCTTTGAATTTTTTTTTCTCTAATTTCTGCATTGATTATCTTCATTTTTTGAATTGTTTTCTCTATGTGGTTGTACATATCTTTATGCCTTAGAAATTTAGCCTTTTTCCCATCAATTGCAGCTTTTTCTGCAATGATTGATGGAAAAAGTCAGGAGATGTCAACAAAAGAGTTGTCAGGAGGTTCCAGGATCCACTACATATTTCAGTCAATTTTTGTGAAGGGTTTGGAGGTGAACATTTGATTTTTGGAAGCTCAGTCAATTTTATCAATTGCTGCATATCTCCCCTATTTATCTGAACCTGACCTGATGTGATACCTTGAAAACTTGCTAACTTTTTTCTTCAATGTTTGGGTTGTTTTTTTGTATCATATCCATTTAACTTTCTTAGGCTGAATAAGATACTTTTTTTTTGGATCCATTAAATAGATTTTATGAGTTTTTAGTTTTGTGTCATCCCTTATTTGTTCATTAGTTTGCCCCATTGGCTAACAACTACTTTTGTATTTGTAGGAGGTTGATCCTTGTGAAGGACTCAGTGATGAGAATATCCGAACAGCTATTCAAAATGCCACTGGTCCAAGAAGTGCTCTATTTGTCCCAGAGGTGAGTGCCAAATTATGTGTAGTGTTTTTTTTCATCTGTTAAATCTTTGCTATTTCCCAACATATTTATGTTCTGTTGACTAAATTAGGTATGATGCTTCAGGTGCCATTTGAGGTTCTGGTTAGAAGACAGATTGCTCGGTTCTTAGACCCCAGCATTCAATGCCTTCGATTTGTCTATGATGAATTAATGAAGGTGAAAGAAACTTGCTGCAACTCCCACCCCAACTGATAAAACACCTTCTCTCCTAAGATGAATTAAAGAAAAAAAAAAAAAGAATGGTATGATCATCCAGACAAATTTCTTTTGCAGATGAGTCGTGCTTGTGCAGTCATAGAGATGCAAAGATTTCCAGTATTACGAAGGCGTCTGGATGAAGTAATGGGAAAGTTTATGCGTGATGGTGTAAAACCTGCTGAGAGAATGATAATAAATATCGTTGAGACGGAGGTTATCTTACGTCTCTCTGTTCATTTCTCAATTTATAGTGGCTTGTTTTGGCTCAGACCTTATGGACATAGCTTTGATGTTTTTAAGAACCAGAAAATTTAAACCTTTCATGATCTAAGACAAGATGGTGAAATTACTCTAGTTATTTACAGAATTGTAATTGAATATAAGGACTTCAGAGATATATTCTTTGGTTGCTGATATATTGGTTTTGTTAAAACCGTCTATTGTTTGCACTGACCTGGCACTCTTCCTTTGTACATTTATTTTGGTCTATGGGCTGTTTGTTTCTAAAGAAACTTAAAATTCCTTTCATCGCAATTCATCTCTGTGATTGTGGTAATGAGCTGGCACTCTTCCTTCTATCACTTCACTTGAATTTCATTGCAAGTACATGAATTGGTGCTCATATATGAGATCTACCTTAATTTTTAAAGCAGTGATTTTCCAGAGATCCTGGTCAAGGTTTTGACTTATTTAAAGGCAATGTCTTGCATTTAGGTTTATTGGTTGCATATTGCAGTTGTTAGTTTATTTGTAGTTAAACAAGGTGCTCTTTTGGGCATTTCCGTGTGTTTGTTGGTTTCTGTCATATTCATGTATCCATGAGATTGTAATTAGCTACCAAATAGTGCTGAGCAATGGTTGAGATTTAATAATACAAGCCTGTATTTGAGCTTCATTATTGTGAAAGTGAGATTGTGACCTTGAACAAAGTACCATAGCATCAACCACCTTGAATTTTGTTGTGCTATGACGATGAAATGTTTTAAAAAAAAACTGATTTGGTAATCTGCTTATTATTCAACTGTTACTGTTGCAGATGGATTATATAAATGCTTCTCATCCAAGTTTTATAGGAGGAAGCAAAGCCGTAGAGCTTGCCTTACAGAAGTTGAGATCTCCACAGGTAACTGCAGTCACTTTGGTGGAACCAAATATGGATTATAACTCATAGGATCTCTGTTCTGTCATTTGAGCACCATACAGTTTTAATTATATGCCACAAGTACAACTGGATAGTGCTTTTAAATATGATTCAGGATGGTGTGGATGTTGAAAAGGTAACTATGTCAGATAGGGGCCAGATATCACGAGCAGTTCTCACTAGGTTGGTTGTGAATGGCATTTTGCCTAACCAGGTACTTTTTTTATTTTTTATTTTTATATGGATATTGAAGAGGGGGATAAATTACAGCGAGAGGGTTAAGGTTGTGGGTTATGTTTGGTTTGTGGAATGTCTATTTCTAAGAATAGTATAGGAATTTTATAGCTTACAAAGGAAAAAGTTGTCATCATAAAACAAAATGGCATTGCAAAAATTTTTATTAATCCAGAACATGGAATAAACGAGGGATGATTATTCCCAAATTCACCTTGGGAATTTCTACTTCTATCGTGCTCCATGTTTGGTGAAATAATACACATTTTTTGCATCATTATTTGCTATATGATAACATTCTTGTTTCGTTATCTATCTAATCCATGCTATGACCATTCTATTCCTTGACTACATATTCCACAAACCAAAAATAAAATAGTAAGTAATTAGAATAGGAAAGCTGCATGAAGCAGTTTGAAAGCAAGAAAATGACGAGCGATAAAAACAAGAACCTGAGCGAGAGAAACACAAAGATGGTAGTATTTACTCCCTTGAGGCTCCCTAAGAAAATCCATGAACTGTGAATCCAGCCCTCTGGCCTTAGATTTGCTCTAGAAAATTTCTTTTTTAATTCCTCTGAAAAATTGAGACTTCTTTTTTGAAAACATGAGTTTTTTGGGTGAAAATTCTCGAATTTCTCTCCAATCTTTTTAAGGCTAAAATAAGATCTATCCCCAAGTTAAGTAAATTCAGTGGTAGGAGACATAAGATGGGGCCACCACCTCTAATCTATTTATTTGAATAGTAGGAACCTATGAACCTACCACATGCTGAGGACCATTATTCCCAAATCTGGTAACTTGATGATAAGAACCTTCCTAAACAATGGAAATCAGTAGTGAAGCATGTAATTCTTTGTGAAACTTTAGAAATGGTTAACGAACATAATAATGTAAGTTTTAGGACTAATATATTGCATGTTAAATACATATATGTTTTGTATGAGGTGGAAAAGTTGTAATATAGTATGTGTATCAAACGAATTTGTAAGATAACGTGCATTAAATATATTTAGTTAATACAATTGAAATTCATAAATCATTTAAATATTATTTGTTATACAAATAATGATAATTTAGATATGAATGGTTAAATAAAATGTTGTTGTAAGTTTATTTTTTCTTATAATTTTAAAAGCACTTGTAATAATCTTTTGTTTTGATAAAATAAATAAAATAAATTATGAGAGAAATTTCACTTCACTCCTAAATCTCTCATTTGAATTCTGAGGAAATTTCATTGCATAGTTATAATTTCGACAAGTTTTGCTGAAATTTCGAGATTTTGAAAAATTTCAGATGATTCTTGAGATTTTGATGGAAATTATGCACGACGGAAATTGATTGCCATTTTGACTTTGAGGGTGACTGAAAACAGAAATTTCGTTGAAAACTTCTACAATTTCATGGAAATTTAAGACCATGGGTAAGGGGGGAATCATTACAGTGTACGTAACCTTACCCCTGCTTTTATGTAGAGAGGTTGTTTCCTTGGAGTCGGATACATGACCAATTGGTTACAAAGGAACAACGTTATCATTGAACCAATACCCGCTGTTAGCCTTGCCACAGACTAAAACAAATAAGGCTACTTCTCTTAATTAGATTACCTGCAGTGAGAACCCTGCGACATACTAAAACAAATAAGGCTACTTCATGAGGGGTCTTAAGAATACACACATCTTTTGAAAGGATGCATTTTTTTTTAAAGATGATTGCCCATTGTAGGATGTGACACCCATGTTTAGATACTTTTCCTAGTTTATTGTATTTTCAATGCCTAATAATAATAGGTCAAGTAGGGTATTGAAATAGTTTTATATTTCTAGTGTTGTACACATTATCTGTAGCCTGTAACTTAAAGGAAGTTGCTAGACCATTCGTTTATTTTCACTCTATTCAAAATAACTATTGAACTGGAAGTATATTTCTATTGACATTTTACTTACAAGGTTGGATTGTCTGGTCAATCATTTAGCTTTTAAGGTTTTATTTTTATATTTATATTTTTGGTCATTTATTTAATACTTGGGCTTTTCACAGGGAAATCATCCTCAGACAAACAATGAGCGGCCTGTTCCGACTGGTAAACACTTTATGGTGATTTTTACATTCATTTCTTGATTTTTATTTTGAAGAATTTTCAAATGGGTAATGTCCAATTAGCTATTAACATAATGAAAATATTGGGACTTTCTCAAATGAAAAGGGTAAAATTAAGTTGTGCATAAAACAAAATTTAGTGGTGGGATCAAGATGTCCAAAAAGCCATAAAGACAAAAGGAACTTGTTATAGAGCATGGGAAAATTGTAGAAATATAGAAAACCTTGAAAAGTATAAAGAGACAAAAAAAAATCGAAAAAAGGCCATTAGTGAAGCTAAATATAGAGATTATGATACTTTATGGGATAGAGTAGAAACAAAAAGAGGAGAAAGAGACATGTATAAACTTGCTAGAGCTAGGGAAAGAAAGTGCAAAAATTAAGGTAATGTAAAATATATAAAGGATGAGAATGATATGTCTTGATTAATGAAGAAGACATAAAATAGAGGTTGCAGAGATACTTTTATGAGTTGTTTAATGGAACCAAATTGAAAGCTTGAACTTAGAAGTGACAGATGAGGAAAAGACTAAAAATAGGAGATTTATTCGCAAAATAAGAGCCACTGAAGTTAACATGGCTTTAAAAAAAGATGAAAAGTGAGAAATCTATAGGACCAGATAACATCCCACTCGAAGTTTGGAAATGTTTATGGGATAATGGAAGTATATGGTCAACTAATCTATTCAAAACTATTAAAAAACCAAGAAAATGTCGGGGTAGTGGAGTA
Organism: Malania oleifera; assembly: GCF_029873635.1. Lineage (NCBI taxonomy): Eukaryota > Viridiplantae > Streptophyta > Magnoliopsida > Santalales > Ximeniaceae > Malania > Malania oleifera. The sequence goes on along the minus strand of NC_080419.1, from coordinate 114,614,304 downwards.
ATAGCATGTTAATTCCGATAAACAAAAACAAAGGCGATATTAAAAATTGTAATAATTATTGCGGAATTAAGATTATGAGTCATACGATGAAACTTTGGAAAATGGTAATTGAGCAATGATAAGCCTAGAAATGAGGGTTAGAGAATCAATTAGGTTTTATGCTTGGGAGATCAACAACAAAAACTATTTTCCCTTTAAGAAGATTAATGGAAAAGTCTAGGGAAAAGAATTGGGACTTGCATGTGGTTTTTATTGACCTAGAGAAAGCCTATAATAGAGTACCTAAAGAAGTTCTTTGGTGGTTTTTAGAAACGAAGAGAATATGCAGTAGATGTATTGAGGTCATTAAAGATATTTATGATAGAGTAACAACTAGCATTAGGACTGCAAGAGGAGAGTAGAGAGTTTCTAAACACAATATGGGTACATCAAGGTTCTACTTTGAGTCCTTATCTTTTTGCTTGATGATTGATAGTCTTACTAGGAATATCCAAAATGAGATCCCTTGGTGTATGTTTTTTTGCAGATGATCTTGTTTTGATTGACGAAAGTAGGAGTGGAGTTAAATATAAGTACTATGGAAAATCACTTTAGAGTCTAAGGTTTTAGGATAGGCAGAAATAAGACATAATATATGAAATTTAATTTCAATAACTCATGAAGATATGATTAAACTTTATAATCAAGATATTAATGGACCCTAGTAGATTTTGATTGGATCTATTATGCAAGTAAAGGAGAAATTGAAGAAGATGTAATACATAGAGTTAAAGCAGGTTGGGAAAAATGGAGGAGTGCTTTCGGCATGCTGTGTGATTGTAGAATGCCCTTAACATTAAAAGGAAAGTTCTATAGATGGCTATAAAGCTAGCCATGCTCTATGATCAGAATGTTGGGCAACTGAGAAACAACATGTACAAATAGTACAAGTTGCCAAATACAAATGTTAAGGTGGATGGCTTTTGTAACATTAAAAGACAAATTAATGAATGAAGATATCCACAATAAACTAGGATATAAGGGAGGGGCAACTTAGATGGTATGAGCATTTGAAACGTAGGCCAATTGGTGAATCTGTGAGGAGGAGAGAATTCATTATCGTTTATGTTATTAAAAGGGGTATGGGTAGACTTGAAATAACGTGGATGAGATAGTGAGACAGGGCTTAGTAACTCTTAAGCTAGTGGAGGAAAATGCCCTTGATCCGGTGAATGGGTGGAATAGGATTCATGTAGCCTACCCACCTCGTGGGCTTCTTCTTGTTGGTTAGATTGTTAATGAACTCCTTTTATGATGACAATTCTAAAACTTATTTTCTATAATGCAATTTATAGTATTTTCTAGTTGATGAGATAACAATAAGAGAATAATTTTTTTTGGATAAGAAAAAATATTTTAATGGAAGGAAAAATTTCAAAAGAGGAGAACAAGATATCCTTGAAAGAAACGAATGAGAAGTTATAAACAGTACAAGAGCTCGCCTCCAATTCCTTTGCAGGTTGAGCACTAACATCCTTGCAAAAAAAAAAAAAAAAAAAGGAAAAAAATGAGCCCAAAAAGAGGCAAGAAACACATCTCTATCCCATAAGAAACATAGAGAATCTCCATGATCCTTGAAGGTTCTTAAATTCCTCTAGATCCAAATGATCCATAGGGTAGCAAAACAAGAGAAAAGAGCACTTTAAAGATAGTCATCTGGCAATGAAAGACAAGGCATGCATTGGTTTCATTGGACTTACAGCACATGGGGCCACATATCAGGACAGAGAGCCTTGTAGGGTCTTTTGCACTATTATAGGTGGTGCATATTAAGCTTATAGATTATCACAGTCCAAATGAATATCTAGATCTTAAAGGGAACCTTAGCCTTCCAAATGATATGGCTCCAAGGGAAATGATTGGGAACATGATTAGGGGAAGGAGTTTTAAAGCCAATCAAGAAACAATTTTAAGTTGATGGGTTATATGATTTGGCTTAGGAAGTCAATAGATTTGTGATGTTGATGCAAGCCATGTGTGAAAAAGCTTGATGTCAATAATTTGTCAACACTTTTATGCACGCAACTAACTAGATACCTCTAAGTTCCCTTCTAAATCCTTGATATATTTAATTCATGCAAGTATGCAAACACTATTTTTATGTGTGTGTGCCTGTATGCATATATATGTAATTTGACTCGGTTCAGATGTATAGAAGTGCAAATGAACCGAGCATATCTTTGCTATCCTCAATCTTATTATTTAAATTCTTAACCCACCTCGAGCTTGAGTGGAGCACTAATTGAGAATGTATATATTGGTTCAAACTTGTTTGCTGAAGTGTTATCTGAGTTCAACCCTACAATTGAGCATCGGTCTAGTTAATTTGATGTTGTTTTTAAAATTTTATCAAGCCTTTGGTTGGGGATTCTTGGGGAGAGGGAAGAGAAAGGGGTTGAGAAGGTTTTCGATTCATGAAAAAACTAAAAAAATTGGAGATAAGCTGAAAGTTTGGAATAAGGAGGTTTTTTGTGATGTTAGAATTAGAAAATCTAGAGTTATGGCCTTATGTATGAGCTGGATTTTTTTGGGTATGGAGGAGGAGGGGACTAACTTCTTGGATAGTGAGGAGATTAGAAGAGTATCCTTGAAAAATGAGTTGGAAGAGCTGATCTTCCAAAATTGAGGAGTGGAGGCAAAATTCCAAATTCAAGTGGGTTAAAGATGGTGATCATCACACTTCTTTCTTTCACAGCCTAATGAATGGTAAGAGGAGTAAGAGCTTGGTTAGGGGGTTAGTTTTGGGGGGAGGGAGAGCCAGCAATGACCAAGGTCAGATGGTTTCCGTTATTACTAACTTCTTTCAGAATTCATATTCGGAGGAGGACCATTGTAGACTGATGTTGGAGGGGTTCGATTGGCATCCTATAACTGCTGATAAGAAGAGTTGGTTAGAGACGCTGTTGATGAGGAGGAAGTGGGGTAGGTGGTTTTTGGGATGGAAATGGATAAGGCTCTAGGCCCAGATGGTTTTAATGTTGCGTTTTTTTTTTTTCCCAAGATTGTTGGGTGGTTGTTAAGGGTGATTTGCTGAAAATTTTTACTGAATTCTCTGGTGATGGGATTTTGAGCAAAAGCATCAAATCCTCATTTATTGCCTTGGTGCCTAAAAAATCTAGATCTATTAAAGTTCAGGTTTTTAAACCTATTGGTCTTGTCCCTAGTATACATAAGGTTATCACTAAAGCTTTAACTAATAGGTTGAGCATTGTGCTTGTTGATACTGTTGAAGCTTCTTGGATAAAGTCCTTGCAAGAAATGGTTTAGGTGTGCGTTGGCATCATTGGATTAGGGGCTGTTTGTCTAATGTATGGTTCTCAATGATCGTGAATGGTGAACTGAAATCCTGGTTTAGCATTTCGAGGATCATTAGATAAGGTGACCTGTTGTCCCCCTTTTTATTCATCCTTGTAGCTGATGTGATGAATAGGATGGTGGATAAGGCTGTGGAGAAGGGGTTGGTTTGAGGTCTAGAATTAGGGAGAGAGGAGTGGTGGTTTCCCATCTTTATTTTTGCTGATGATACCATTTTTTTCTTGACGATCAGTGCCTCTCTCAGGAGAAGTTTGGGTATTCTCCAAATTTTTGAGAGGGTGTTTGGTTTTAAAATTAATATAGGAAAAAGTGGTTTAGCAGCTTTGAATGTGCTTGTTGAATGAGTCGGGGAGTGGACTATTGAAGTGGGGTGTGGTATTCTAGATTGGTTTTTGACTTAAGTGTTCCTTTTCTGTGGGGTGGGGTGAATCCTAGGGCTGCAGATTTTTGGAATCCGTTAGTGGAGAGGGTGGCGATAAGATTAGATGGTTGGAAGAATAACCTTGATTCAGGCTTGCCTTTCTAGTATTCCGTTATATATAAATATATTTTTTTGTTTTTAAGATTCCGATGGGGATTGCTAACAAGCTTTAAAGAATTATGAAAGACTTTTTGTCGTCTTGTGTGGAGGTTCACAGGGACCACTTAGTAAGCTAGGCTGATATTTGTAGGTCAAAAAAGGAGGGAGGGTTGGGTCTTTGGTAAGTTGGAATCTAAAACATGACTCTTTTAGCTAAATGGGTATGCTGCATCCTTTTAGTAGAATTGTTCCTTTGGCATAGAGCAATAAGAAGCAAGTTTGGGTCAGATGAGAATAGGTGGGACACCAATGTTAATTTATGATGTTCTTTGGGGAGCCCGTGGAGCTCCATTTCCTAGATTAATCCTTCTTTCACCCCCCATACTAAACTTGAGGTGGGTAGGGGCTTTTGTATCCATTTTTAGAAAGACCCTCAGAGTCATAAGCAAAATAGAGTCATATTTTCTTTGTTCGGGATCTGTGTAGCCTTCAGGTTTCTTGGAATCTCTATCTTAGGAGACCTCTTAACTTTAGGGAGGTGGTGGTGTTGTCTTCTTTGTTATCTTTATTGAATGGGAGTAACCTTTCTTTAAGGAGGGATGTTCATTCTTGGTCTTGGGATCAATAGAGAGTGTTTTCTTGCAAATTTTTTTTTTTTTTGGAATTCTTGATTCATTCTAATTCTCTTTTCCACTCTATCGTTTTTTTTTTTTTGGAAGGCCAAGGCTCCCGAAAAGTTAAAGCTTTCACTTGGCTGTTTGTACTTGATAAAATAAATATTAATAACTTGCTTGAAATCTGGAGACCTTTGAAGGCTCTCTTTCCTGATGTACGTACACTCTGTTACAAGAACTTCAAGACAACTTCTCATCATCTTTTGCACTGTGAATTTGCTTGGAGGATTTGGAATAAGCTTTTGGTATTATAGGAGAGAGCTGGGTACGTCCTTCGGGCTTTGGAAGAAGGAAGGATAGAGTGGCTTTACGAAAGTGTGGCATTTGTAGTTTAATGGAGAACATGGTTCGAGCCAAGGTCTTAAATTTTGATTTTGACTAAAATTTTGAAGCTCTATAAGTACAAAAATTTTGATTTCTATGTCATTTTCAATTTCAGTTTGAAAACGATGGAAATTAGTTGTAAAGCACGGAATCTCTTTTACGAAACTTTTGAAATGGTTAATAGACATAATATTGTAAGTTTTGGGAGTAATATGTTACAAATAATGAAATAAATATATCTATGTTGTGTATGAGGTGCAATAGTTAAAATGCAAGTTTGTAATATAAAATGTATACGTCATGTTTGGTTAATATAAATGAAATTCATAAATCAATTAAATATTATTTATTATACAAATAATCATAATTTAGACATTAATGATTAAATAAAATGTTGTTGCAAGTTCAATTCTTCATATAATTTTGAAAGCCCTTATAACTTATTATAATCTTTTGTTTCAATAAAAAGAAAAAGATAAATTAAGAGAGAAATTTCACGTCTAAATGTCGAATTTGAATGCTAAGGAAAATTTTATTATATAGTTAAAATGTAGACAAGTTCTGCTGAAATTTTGAGGTTTTGATAAATTTTGATGATTCGTTGAAATTTTGACAGAAATTATTTGAGATGGAAATCGACTATCATTTCAATCTTGAGGGTGATGGAAAGTGGAATTTTCAACAATTTTGAGGAAATTTAAGACCATTGTTGGAGTGTAACGCATAGATATTCTTTGCTAGGAAATTAAATTATATGTTGGATTTCGATAAAATCCAATATTTGGCCTCACTGTTGTGCGCTAGTTTTGGTTTTTTCATAGGGATTAGCTTCCAGGAGTTACAAAGAGATTAGAGGTAGTCCAGCTTCAAGTCCTCGAGCATGGTGAAACCCCTTCCAACTCCTACCCAAATCCTTCCCCTAATTCCCCGCACCAGTGATTGTCACTTCATGTTGGTTCCTTTCTTCAAAGTGAAAACCCTTTAACCTTTCTAGTACCTTTCTTTCCCATGCGACCACTTCCTATTGGATTTTCCATTTATTACTAGGACTCCCAACAAACATTGCACTTCATCAAAATCCTTCCTATGAATTGACAACATCCCTTTCATCTCCTTATTACTTCCATCCACATTGGAAACCATAAATACTGACCCAAATTTCGCTAATCCTTCACTATCCCCTGCTAGGTGGCAATCGTCCTTCATTTATTAGTACCGTCTAACTCCTATTCCTGAATCCAACAACCCTTTTAATCTTTTCGTGTTGGCCCTTTGCAACCCTAAACGTCTTGCTCATACTCCTAGTAGTCGTGAGAACATGCAACCGTTAAAACTGAGATGAAGGTGATTATCATCAACCACTTAGATGCTTTGACCTATCGCATCACATAATTTGCAAGTAAGCTTGTCTCCTGCATTGAAGCTGTGAGATAGGAGCTCTTGTGGGTGCTGAAGATGTGTTGCCAATGGCGGAGTTATTTACAGAAAGGCCGAGAATAGTGTATCTTTGATGGTACCTGAAAATGGCAGAGGTAGTTTATTTGCTTGAAGAAGGGTGATAACAAGAACTTCCTCGACGTACGTATCCTTGTAAGGGATGGAAAAAGGGGGCAAAGGGACTTCCTTGCCACCTTGTTGGAGTTGTCATCAACATCAATAGAACATTCCACATCCATCAGTGGTTGGCGATGCTCCAATTGCGATTCTTCAAATGCTCAAAGAGCAAAGGAGAAATATGTGAGGACCAGCATGTTTTAGAGGCTATTGTCGTGTCTTTCCTACCCAGCATGATTTGACAACAAGGGTGGAGACCGGGATGTAAATACCCCATAATCAAAGGGATAGGGGAGGTTAGTTGCCTTACACAAATCCTAATCCCATGAGACGAGGATGGGGTTAAAATGAAAGTTTTAAAATTTGATGGGGGCCTCTTTATAGGGCCAGGAGGCTTGGCTGAAGCTGAGCTGAAAATTCAAAGGCTCTACTTATCCAAGCAGAAGAAAACTAAGGTTGTATGGGTCATTAAAAGTAAGGGCCAAATCTAAAGAAGGATAGTGTAAAGAGTCCAAACCTAGAAACGCAGCAACTAATGCTAGTGATAGAGATGGAGGAGGGCCGACCAGAGCAAGCTAACTTGGGCGTTCTTACTAGGCATAGTTTACAGGATAGTCTGTTTACCTGAAGAATTAGTGGCAAAGCGCTCTACTAAAGAGGCTTATACTGTCAAAAAATAAATGACGTCTGCAAACAAGGTGATCCTTTAATTGAAGCTCTGATAGAGATGACAAACATGTTATCAAAAGGGGATATAGAAGATGATCTGTTGTATGATTCAAAAGAAGAGATGGGTGGTGTGCAATTTAGAGAAGGAGTTCTTGATTGACAAAATGAGGAGGCAACATTGAAAAGGAAAGCTTGTTCCAGATGTTTGAAGGTTTTAGTGGGGATCTTCAAGAGGATGGGGCAGAAAAGGAGGCAATTCTAGCAATGAGTTCACAGTGGTTGGAGGGAGATAGCCTTCACTTGGACTCTGATTATGCACTAGTAGGTATAAATTCTTTTAACCACAATTGTGACTAGGATAAAGCTTTAAATATTCTGGGATCTTTGTCTTCTGACTGCAGCTATGGGCTCAATCCTTACCTTGCAGCTTGTTCCTTTTTGTGGTGTCCCCCGAGGGGGGGGGGGGATCATACAGGGAAAGTTGATTTTATTACAGAGTGTCCTTGTTCATCTGTAAAGGCATTCTTTTCTTTCCTATCCAACCTAGACTTTCTCGATTAACTCTTTGCCATTGGGAGGATTTCGCAAGGGGTAGGGCTGTGATTCTAGCTCTAAGGGAGGTGAGAGAGACTGCCTAGGCCCGCATAAACTCCTCGGAGATATGGGATTGGAATTAATTGACCTTGCTGGGAACGTGTTCAGGATGGGTTTGAGTCTTAGGATGTATGAGAGAAGGAAGAAGAAAGTCTAGAAAGAGCTTAAAATTTGGTGTTGAAAATTAACTATAGTAGTGGAAAAGGTTTTGGGAGGAGTGTTAAGCGCATTAGATTATGAAGTTAGTCAGTTGGAATGTTAGAGGTTTAGGCGGCATGAAGCACCTATGAGGAAAAGGAGTTTGATAAAGGAGGTCTTGGACAAGAATTCCCCTTATATCATTCTTATTAGGAAATTAAGTTGGAATGGAGAAATGGGGGAGTAATCAAGAGTATTTGAGGTGGTTGTTATAGGGATTGGGAATTTTTACCTTTGCATAGCGTTTCAAGGGGTATCCTTCTCTTATGGGATCAACTGTCTAATCTTTCCCAAATTTCCCTTCCTAGGACTACTTGTGATCACTACCTTATTTTGTTGGAATCTAGTAAGTGTCGTGGAATCCTACCCCTTTTAGGTTTGAGAATATGCGGTTAAACCATGCGATATTTTAGCATTTGGTTAGGGATTCTTGAGGAGAGGATTTGGAGAGAGGCATGGTTACTAAATTCGCGATCTGGATCTTAGGATTGTATGATTCTACAATCCATATTCACCCAAATGATCCATGTCGCAACGAAATCGGAATCAAGTAGAATCACGGTAGAATCGTAAAAGAATTGGTAAATTTGTAGAATCGGGATCATGGAATTGTAAGTAGAATTTTACAGATCCTACTCTGTTACCTGGATTGGGATTTTTTTTTCCCTTTTTGGGCTTCAATAATGTGGCCTAATACATGTTTTTATTCAGCCAAAGGCCCCAAAAGGTTTATGTTTGGTCAAAGTCTTTTAAAACTGGGGCAAATGGCTCCCGGCCTCCCATCAGTGAACAAATTGAGTGGAATCTGCACCTGACTTCCTTGGAGTTACACTTCAATCCTTTACTCCTCGTTGAAATTCAGAAACCAGCACCTGAATTTTGCATCTGTTTGATAACCAGACAGCCCTCCATCTGGTGACTTGTGTTTGATCAGCAGCAGCTAGCAGTCTTGCTGTTTGATCAACAGTTCTTTGGTGTTCAACAGCCAAAGTTCCTGGGGTTCGACAAAAACTCAGTCCTCAGTCCTCGGTCCTCTTCCTTCTTTGGTCTTCAACAAGAACACATCAGTCCTCTTTAACACAGAGTTCTTGTTGATCAGCAGCAGCCAAGAAAAGAGCCAAGCCAGCTGGCCCAGCAGAGCTGCAGAGGTATGCTTTGAAGCAAATTTTTCGTTTCTTGAAATGACTCGGTAGTAAGCACTGTGTTTCTCTCTCCTTTTCTTGCTCCTCTTACTTTTCTTCTTTTTATTGTTTGAACTTTTTATTGTATTTTTAACTTCTTATACTTAACTAAGTTACTAACCAAGTTTTAGTCTTGAGACTTGTCATAAAGTTCCACGTATATAATTTTTTAAAATTTATTTTACATTGAATTTAGAATCTTACGATTCTCGATCCGATTCTACGATTCGATCTTGCAGACCCCTCCAACGATCCTACTTAGAGTTCTGATTCGAACAACCTTGGAGAGAGGTTGGGAAGATTTTAGATTTATGAGGAAATTGAAAGGTTTGAAGGAGAAACTGAGAATTTGGAATAAGGAGGAGTTTGGAGTTGTTGTAGTTAGAAAATCTAGTCTTTTGGATGAGTTGGTTGTCTTGGATAGAAAGTAGGCTGTTATTTTTTGGGAAAGTGAGGCGGCAAAAAGCGTTTCAATCAAAATTGAGTTGGAAGAGGTAATTTTCCAAGAAATGAGGGCCTGGAGGCAAAAGGCCAAATTCAAATGGGTTGAAAATTGTGACTGTAATTCCTCTTTAATGGGACAAGAGTAAAAGCTTGATAAGGGAATTGGATGTAGGGGTTGGGAGGGTCTCTAATGATTTGTGTTAAGCTTGCATCTATTATTCAAAGGAGGACCACAACAGACTGATGATAAAGGGGTTAGAATGGGATCCTATATTCGACGATCAGATACATTGGTTAGAGAGACCATTTGATGAGGATGAAGTGAGGTGGTATTTGGGATGGATAGGGATAAAGCATTGAGCCATATGGTTTTAACATGGCTTTCTTCTAAGGTTGTTGGGAGACTGTTACGGATGAGTTGTTGAAAGATTCCATTGATTTTTATGTGAATTTGCAAGGTCTTAAATTTCGATTTCGACTCAAATTTTGAAGCTCCAAAAGTATGGAAATTTTAGTAGAAATTTCGATTTCAATTTCAATTTTGATTTGAAAAAATAACGGAAATCAATAGTAAAACATGGAATTCTTTTTGAAACTTTAGAAATAGTTAACAGACATGATACTGTAAGTTTTAGGACTAATATATTTCGAGTTAAATACATCTATGTTGTGTATGAGGTGGAAAAGTTGTAATATAGTATGTGTAATAAACATATTTGTAAAATAATGTACACTAAACATATTCAATTAATACAAATGAAATTCATAAATCATTTAAATATTAGGGCAAAAGACATTCACCTCCCTTGAGGTTTGTGAAAACGACAGGGACCTCCTCCGAGGTTTCAAAAATTACGTTGACCTCTCATGAAGTTTTAAGAATTCCAGGGACCTCCCTTGAAGTTTGACAAAAAGACAGAAACCTCCTCTTGTATTTTTGCACAAGGACAAGTTTTTTTAGGTGAGGTTTGTGCCTTTTTGCCAAACCTCAGGGGAGGTTTGTGGCATTTTTGTAATCTTTGGGGAGGTCTCTGGAATTTGAAACCCCAGGGGTGGTCAATGTCCTTTTGCCAAACCTCAGTGGTGGTCAGTGTCTTTTTCCCTAAATATTATTTATCATACAAATAATGATAGTTCAGACATGAATGGTTCAATAAAATGTTGCTAAAAGCTTATTTTTTCCATATAATTTCAAAAGCTCTTGTAATAATATTTTGTTTCAATAAAATAAAATAAATTAAGAGAGAAATTTCATTTTGCTCCTAAATCTCTCATTTGAATTCTAAGGAAATTTCATTGTATGGTTAAAATTTCGACAAGTTTCGCGAAAATATTGAGATTTTGATAAATTTCAGAAGATCTGTTGAGATTTCGATGGAAATTATGCAATATGGAAATTGGCTGCCATTTTGATTTCGATGGTGATAGAAACCGGAAATTTCGACAATTTCAACAAAATTTAATACCATGTGTGAATGGGATTCTAAGTAAGAACATTAATTCATCTTTTATAGCCTTGTTGCCTAAAAAAAATCTAGATCTTACAAGGTTGAGGATTTTAGACCCATTAGTCTTCTTTTTAGTGTGTATAAGATTATTTCTAAGTGGTCGCAAATAGGTCGAGTGCGGTGCTCTATGATACTATTTCGAGTGCTTAGAGTGCATTTTCTTTTTTTTTTTTGGGGGGGGGGGTGGTGGTGGAGACAAATTCTATTGGCTAATGAGTTGGTGGAGGATACTTGTAGGAATAAGAAGAGGGAGTTTGTTTGCAAAGTAGAATTTTTTTTTTAATGGAGAAAACTTATGATAGAGTGAGTCGGAGTTTCCTAGATAAGGCTTTTGTGAAAAAGGTTTTGGTGAGTGTTGTACTGTTGGATTAGGGATTGTTTGTCTAATGCGTGGTTCACGGCTATTGTGAATGATAAACCCAAATCTTGGTTTACTACTTAGAGGGGCATTGGACAAGGAGACCTGTTATCTCCCTTTTTGTTCATCCTTGTTGCTGGTGTTTTGAGTAGGATGGTGGATAGGGCGGTAGAAAGAGGGTTGCTGAAAGGGTTTGGTGTGGGTAGTGAGGGGTGGTGGTTTCTCATTTTCAATTTGGGTTTTTTTTTTTTAATAGCAAAATAATAGATTTTATTAGAAAGAGAAGAATTTACAAAGAGCATAATAAGACATCTTCCATCAAAATCCTGGAGAATACAGAAAAAGTAACTAAAACATAAAAAATACTTTGAAATATCAAAGGAAAAAATTCCTCCAATGTCGCTGAATTTCTGAAAGGCTCCCTCCCTTTAAGCATCGAGGGCCGACGCACCATATAGAGGCCAAATAATGAATCTTCTCGCAAACCTGTTCAATTTCTTCCCTGAAAAAATCTTTGCATTTTGCTCCAGCCAAAAACCTCACAGCACTGGAAATATTCCACATTTCCGTATAGCAGCCCTATCCTTCTTCCAAAACCCTCAAGAGAGATAGCAAACTTGCCAATTGCGATCCACTGCCGCTGGTCTCATCTTCAATATGTTGACGACACCATTTTCTTCAATCATAGCCCTTTGTTTAGGAGAATTTTGGGTTCATCAACTTTTTGAGAGGGTTTCTGGGCTCAAAATTAATATGGGGAAGAGTGGGTTAGTAGCCTTAAATGTACCCATTAGGTGAACTAGTGATTAGGCTATAGACGTGGGGTGTGGACTGTGTGGTTTGTGGGTTGGCGGTTGGCCCTTGACTTACTTCAAGGTTCTTTTGGGAGGGAATCCTAGAGTGATTTATTTTTGGAATCCGGTAGTGGAAAGGGTCACGAGGAGAGTAGATGATTGGAAGGGGGCCCCTTTCTCTCTTGGCGTTAGAATTATGCTTATTCACACCTGACTTTCTAGCATTCCACTGTATTTCTTGTCTGTTTTAAAGAGTCTAGTGGGGATCGCTTGTTCATGAGAGATTTCTGATGGTTTGGTATGGGGAATCGTAGGGACCATTTTAGTGAACTGGGCAGAGGTTTGTAGGTCTAAAAGGGATTTTTTTTTGGGGAGGTGGAGGGGCTTGGTCTTGGTAATTTGGTTTCTAAAGCCACCGCAATTTTAGCTAAATGGTCATGGCATTTGCCATTAGAAGAAAATCCCCTCCAGCATAGAGTTATACGAAGTAAGTTTGGGTTGAATGAGAATGGGTGGGATATCAATGCTAGTTTGAGATGTTCTTTGGGGAGTCTGCGGAGTTCTATTTCTCAGATTTATTCTCTGTTCACTACTCGCACCAAATTTGAGGTGGGGTAGGGTTCCCGGATTTGTTCTTGGAAAGACCCATGGTTTGCGAATATCTTCTTTTTCTTTTTTTTTTCTTCCTTCTGTCATTTTTAGATTGTACTCTGAGCCAAGTGGAGTTATTTCTTTTTCTGTTGACAATTTCAGTTGCTCTTTGGTTTCCTGGAATCTCCATTTCAGGAGACCTCTAAACGATCGGGAGATGGTGGAAATGTCATCCTTCTTGTCCTTATTGAATTGCTGCAACCTGTCTTTGGAATGGAATGTTCGTTCTTGGTCTTTGGATCTATTGGGGGTGTTTACTTGCAAATCATTTTTTGAATTCTTGACTTCAATTCTTCTTTTCCTCTCTATCCTATTATTTGGAAGGTCAAAGCTCCCCATGAAAATAAAAGATTTTACTTGGTTGGCTGTGCATAGCAAAATTATTGCCAATAACTTGCTGTCGATTAGGAGACCTTTGAAGGCTATTTTTCCTGATGTTTTCATGCTCTGTTATTGGAATTCCAACGCAGCATCCCATCTTTTTTTGCATTGTGATTTCGCATGGAGGACTTGGAACAAACTGTTTGGTATTATAGAAGAGAGTTCGAATTGCCCCTGTTCAGTTAAAGACTTGTTAGCCATCTCATTTGTTGGCTTTGGAAGGACGGATAGGGCAGCTCTGTGGAAGAGTGGCATCTTTGTTGTCTTATGGGGTATATGGCTGGAGCGTAGCACATGGATAGTTTTTTGGAATAAGTTAAATTGGTCACTTTCACTGGTATGGGAAAGAGTCAGTATATGGCGTCTTTATTGTGTCGGGTTTGGGGTTTTCAGGGAAGCTAATTTTCAGGACCACAGCAGACCGATGATAAAGAGGAACTGGCTGGTTTGATGTCTCTCTGCCTTTTTGTTGTTTTAATTTTTTTTTTCTGGCGCGTACCTGATTTTTTTCAGGAGATATCTTATTCTCCCTCCTTGTAAATTGTTATCCTATCAATGAAATTCCTTTTGCTATCAAAAAAGAAAAAAACTACGTCTTCAAGCTATATATCCTCGAATCCCCAAAAGGTCCACTCCGTACTCAAGTTCCCAGTAAAGACCGAACATGAAACCCTAAGCTCCCAAGCAGTGGGAGGAGCCCAAGGCTCTGACCAAAGAAAGAAAAAGAACGGAATTCTTGCTTTGGTTCTTACGCGTTACTCACCCGTCCGCCACTTGAAACACCACTTGAAATTGTACCGAACCTTACAATTCGATGATTCTTGTTTCCCAAAATTGGAATTTCGTTTCACGATTCGAATCTCAATTTGACGACTATGATTGGAGGAACTGGCTGGTTTGATGTCTCTCTGCCTTTTTGTTGTTTAAATTTTTTTTTCTGGCATACCAAATTTTCTTCAGGAAATATCTTGTTTTCCCTCGTAAATTGTTATCCTATTAATGAAATTCCATTTGCTATCAAAAAAGAAAAAAAAAAGAGAGATTGAAGGAGCCTGCTGGATTGTTAATCCTTTTTCTTCTTTTGTTTGTTTTTTTTTTTTCTTGGTTTATTCCAGCTGTTTTTGGGAGATTTCTCATCCGTCCTTGTGTAAATTCTTTTCCTATTAATGACGTTTCTTTTGCTATTAAAAAAAACTATCAAAGTAACATATATGAAGTTATGAACGTTTTTATAAATAAAATTAATCTGTAATAAGTGGACACTATATATGATAATAGCATAAGAAATGAAATCTAATTTAATATATTAGAAATTTTTTTCTTTGTGAAAAAATTAATATATTGTCTAGTTGTTCTAATCTAGTCAGTTTTTTTGTTTAAACAAATATACTTCAGAAATATACTGGTCTTAAGCAAATATACTACCAATCTCTACATAAGTTAATACACATGAATATATATGTAGAGTATGTGAAAAAATGTATGAAAAGCTATCGACAAGGGTACACTAGAAGGGAGAACAAGAAGTTCTCCAAGGAACAAAAGTGCACAAAAGAAAACAAACAGATAATTAGAATAACGCTGCTTTCTAATCCCTAACCAGGTCAGGCAGCAGGCACACCCTGAAAAAACCAGAACTTATGGGCCCAAAAAGAGGCCAAGTACACTGCTCTATCCGACAACAAACAAGGAGAGCTAGTGCAATCCTTGAGAATTCTGGCATTCCTTTCAATCCATATGGTCCACAAAATAGCAAGAACTGCATTGCGTCAAAGAACTCCTCCCTTCCTTTGCTTGCCTGAACTCCAATAATAGGAATTTTAACAGGAAATCACCATCCTACCATACTGATTTTTAACATGCCCCAACTTTGCTTATTTATTAACCTAGGTTAAAAATTTAACTGAACTAGTACAAATCGAGCTCCAAGCTATTATGGAATGGATTGATTGTGTTTTTGGTCCTGTAGATAGGGTGAGATCCATGATTTTAGCATGTGGTCTTGTTAACTTAAATAACGGGGTTTTATAAGTTTGTGGGCATATTTCTAAGATTCACATAGCAATTCTCTTCCGTTACATAAAGGCCATTTTTTGGGTGATGATGATGGTGGTGAGTAGGCAATGCCCATGTGTCACTATGTGCTGCCGTAATGCATAATTTGAGTGAGTGTGTTATTTTCTATTTGAATATATTTCCTTTTTGTCAAAAGATATCTACATTTTGAATTTTTTTGTTTTGCTATGCTGCCTATTGTCATAAGTTTTTTTCCCCCCTTCAAATTATATATGTGAAATGAGGAGTGGCAAAATTCCAAAAAAAAAAAAAAAAGGACTTTGAAAGGTTTTGCATAATATACATGTGGAAGATTACTGACCAAGTTACACTGTATTACAAGTTAAAAATATTAGAACAGAGTCTGAGTTTGGTTAGTACATGATAAATTTGGTGCTTGCAATTTAGCAGGCAATTCAAGTACCAGGACCTGGGGTATTTCATCGATATTTGGGAGTCGGGGATCATCTGGGGAGAGTTCTGCTAGCAGATCTCATGGAGAAACAGTTCATGATTTAGAGCAGATGCCTGAAATAATCCAATTGAGGGAGGTAATACTGTACCTGCAAGGATGTTGTTACAGAAGTTCTATTCAACCTTCTTAATTTCCTGATCTCTCTCTCAGCCCCCTTCTATCATAAGGCCAGTAGAAATGCAAATGGAGCATGAAGCAGTGGAAGTAATTGTAACAAAATTGCTCTTGAGATCTTACTATGACATTGTCAGAAAGAACATCCAAGATTTAGTTCCAAAAATTATAATGCACTTTCTGGTATGATGAAATCCCTGTTCCTTTAATGGTCATTTCTTCAATTTTATATTCGTACTTCTCTTGCAGTAAAAAAATTCTTTTGTCTGTAACAAAAAAAAAAAAAATCCCATCTCATGATTACCTTTTGTTAATGTGCTCTAGGTTAATCATTCAAAAAGGGAGCTTCATGGCACCTTCATCCAAAAGCTGTACAGGTATGTAGAGTCTAGAAACAGGGCCTTGTGATCTGTCTTTATTTTTTTCTTACAAAATTCTTGTATACTGAGAATTTGAGAGTCTACATATGTTAAGGAGCTCCACATGATTAATATTTAGCATCTATATTTATATTGAGCTTATAATGTTTATGGTTTTCTTATTGGATAAAGCTGATATTATAAAAATCCTGAAATTGAGTTCCTTAACGAAACCTTCTTAGCTGTAATCCTTTATCACATTTGCTGCTTCTGCTATTTGGTTTACATCATCACCAAGCATTTAGGAATGTGTCATTTTTGTTTTGTTTTTGTGTGTGTGTGTGTTTTTTTTTTCTCATTTTTTTCCTGCTTTTTCATGCTTTAATTTGTGTGATCTTTTAAAAAAGGGAAAAAAAAGAGAGACAGAAATATAGAAAGAAAGAAAGAAACATGTTCGCAGAGTCTTCAAAACATGTTTTCCCATTTTGGGAGCCAAAGCATATGGTTCCAGACATGTTTCCTATGGTATACTTTGATAAAAGGAAATGGAAATGGAAGTAACACTGGTCAAAATGTTTTTTAGACAATAGAAATTTTTATTAAGAACTGAAACAATGAACACAACAGTGAGGACAAGGTGTCCTCAGGGACAGAGAGCATCAACCCGAAAGATTCTAATGGAGCTGCCTTCCAATCCCTTTGAAGGTCTAACAGCAGAAAACCCCAAAAAATCCAAACAAATGGGCCAAAGGAAGCCAAGAACACCACTTTATTGTTAAGATTCCCAAATCAATTGGGATTTCTTATTAATCTATTCTGATTCCCAATGAATTCTATTTCATGTTAGGATTATTTAGTGATGGGATTTTTATTTTATGTGTTAGTATTCCCAAACCAATTGGGATTGAGTCCATTAAGGACTTGGATTGGGATATTTTACATTCCTAGTAAGAGTAAATTCTTGTACCTACGTATATGTCCCTATGGGGCTTTTCGATTCAAGCTATAATATAATTTATAACCTTTGGCTAATTTGGAGGCAGATCCTCTCGAAGTGATCAAACCCTATTTTCTCTTACTATTTTCCCTTCTTAAAATTTCCCCAATTTCTCCATGATAAAACTCTAGGGTTTTATCATTTGATATCAGGTCAGACGTTCTTGTGGATGCCATTAAACAGCCAACAAAAGCAAGATCTTGGAATTATTGATCTTCACTCATACACAATGGCCTTGGAAAATTCAGTATAGTACCAAATGGAAGTTAGGCTAAAGGCTATACTTAGCAATCTCTCAAGGATCCAGGTATCGTACACACTACATCTTCTATAAAGGAGAGAGAAGATGAGGCCTCTACATCAGCTAATCATAGGGAGCAGCCGTACGTACAAAAAGGAGGTTACCAAGGAGAGCTTGATTGTGATCCTTCTCTTATGAAGGTGGAATTTACTCGGTGGGACAGTGATGACCGTACTGATTGGGTTTCTAGGGCTGAAAAATAATTTCGCTTTCACTGCCCTATAGAAACATCTAAAGTTGAGATTGCTTCTATTAGTTTGAATGGCAACGCTATTCAATGGTATGACTGGTTTGAAGCTTGTTCTGGAATGCCTTCATGGGTAGAATTTGTTTCTGGATTACTCATCCAATTTGGGCCCATTGGATATGAGAATATCGATGGTGAGCCTGCTAAAATATGCCAAACTAGCACTGTATTGGACTACTAGACACGATTTGAGTGGCTGTCAAACGGGACTAAAAATTGGAATAAAATTCAACTTGCCAGTACTTCTATTGAAGGTCTCCTACCTGACATTTGGTGTGAGGTCAAAGTATGTCAGCCGCAAACTATGACTGCTGCAATTTGCTTTGCACAGTTAGAAGAAGAGAAATTGGGAGAAGAATGACGTTGCTACAACAAGACCATTAGCAAGAAGATTGTCAGCAATGCTATCACACTGCCTGTTGCTCACAATCCTCTTGCCAAACGATTGACTCAGTAGGAACTTAAAGAGAGATTGACAAAAGGTATGCGATGGCATTGTGATAAAGTGGTATAGAGGGCACTGCTGCAAAAAGGGATGATTGTTGATGATTGAACCAGTGGAGGAGCCAGAAGAGGTTGAGGATGACCACCCCGCTTATTCAGTTCAGGAAGGCATGGAATCTAAGGATAATGATGAATCTATCACTTCTTTAATTCATGCTTTAGCTAGTTATGCTAATCCTCAAACCATGAAAATTAGTGGCTTTCTAAAACGTCAACCTGTTACTATCTTAATTGATATGGGTAGCCCTAATAGTTTCATGGACACTAAAATTGCTAAAGGGTTAGCCTATCCTGTGGAGCAATGTGAAAAGTTTGATATGAAGGTTGCAGATGGAAGGACCTTGACATGTTAGAGCAAGTGTCTAAAGGTTAAACTTACTATGCAAAACCATGGCTTGTATGTTGATTTCTTTTTGCTGCCTCTAGAAGACTATGAAGTGGTTTTGACATGTTAGCCAAAAAACCTGGCTAGATTGATTGTGAAGTTCGCTATGAGTGGCTAGAGAGTGACTCTTAAAGGCAAATGTTGTGGTAATGCCACCACAGTTTCAAGCCTTTGTATGGAGAAACTCCTTAAAAAGGAGAGACATGGTTGCTTGGTACAACTTTGAGCACCGAAGTTACAACATCAATCTAGCCAGGTTTTTTGGGTTTAATTGATTGCAAGTTTGTCAAGGATTATAGAAAGATTACTGCTCCACTGATCGCTTTATTGAAAAAGGATGCATTCAAATGGGGTAAGGAATATGAACAAGCCTTTGTCAAGCATAAGCACGCAATATCCACCACACCAGTTCTTACCCAAGCAAATTTCAACAAGGTGTTCATCATTGAGTCTGATGCATCAGGAATTGGCATTAGTGCAATTTTAATGCAAGATAGATGCCCCATTGCTTTTATTAGTAAGGCTTATTATTATTATTATTATTATTATTATTATTATTATTATTATTATTATTATTATTATTATTTTTCCATCCCACATTAGCAGGTCTGTTTATGACAAAGAGATGCTAGCCATAGTGCATGAAATTACAAAGTGGAGATTGTATTTAATTGGTTGGCAATTTCGAATCTGAATTGATCACAAGAGTCTGAAATATTTTTTGGAACAACGAATCTCTTCCATGGAACAACAAAAGTGAGTCTCTTAAGTTTTTGGGCTATGACAATGAGATTATTTACAAGAAAGGGACCAAGAATGTGGTGGCAGATGCACTCTCACGACTTCTTGAACAAGTTGAACTTATAGTTATTTTTGTACCTTCATGTACTACTCTTGAACCAATTAGGAAGAAATGGTGGCAAAATCTAGAGACTAGAGGTATTATCCAAAACCTACAAAAAGAGCCAACTTCAGTCCCTCCTTACTTTTGGGATTCTTTAAACTTATTGTATAAAGGGAGGATTTTATTAGTGCCTAATTCAGCCCACAAGAAAAACGTAGTACAAGAATTACATGCATCACCGACTACAAGTCACTCTGGTTTTCTTAGAACCTACAAACGCATTACTTAAGAATTTTGCTGGAAGGGAATGAAGGGTGAAATCAAAAAGTTCGTAGCAGAATGTGATGTTTGTCAACTATAGAAAGGGGAAAAAACCGTGGTGAGTCCAGGCTTTCTACAGCCTCTTCCTATTCCAAAAGACGCTTGGACTAATATGTCCATGGATTTTATTGAGGGACTAACATCTTCTCATGGTAAGTCTACTATTTTGTTGTTGTGGACGGTCTCATAAAATATGCTCATTTTCGTGCCATAACTCACTCTTATACTACTGTAAGTGTTGCTTGTACTTTTGTTGAGAATATTGTCAAGTTGCATCGAATTCTTCAATCTATTGTCAATGATTGTGACAAAGTCTTTACCAAAAACTTTTGGAATGATTTTTTACATTTTCAAGGAAAATAATTGAATATGGGCACTGCATATCATCCACAATCAGATGGGCACACTAAATTTATTAACAGGTGCTCGGAGACTTATCTTCATTGCTTTGCTAGCGCCAAACCAAAAGACTGGGTGTGATGGCTCCCATGGGCACCTAAGGGTGGGTTCAAGTGCCACCACAAGCAATTTTGGATCTCTAGGTGGTCCAATGTAGAACTCAAGACATCATAGAAGTTTTAATTCATTGGTCTCACTTACCATCTAAAGATGTAACTTGGGAAACTTATGATTCCTTGGAGGAGAGATTCCTAGAGTTTATTGCTGCTCAACCTCGAGGACAAGGCTGATTTGAAGGAGGCGAGAATGTTAGAATTCCCAAATCAATTGGGATTTCTACTAAGTCTATTATGATTCCCAATAAATTCTATTTAATCTTAGGATTATTTGATGATGGGATTTTTATTTAATGTGTTAGGATTTCCAAATCAATTGGGATTGAATCCATTAAGGACTTGGATTGGGATATTTTGTATTCCTAATGGGATTAAGTTTCCCTACCCTATATATACATATATAAACGATTTTCCTAAGTACTACTAGTAAGGATTTAACATTACTGCACTGTTATATACATACATACATACATATATATATATACATACATACATATATATAGACTTAGCATTGTGATTTACTAAATGAATTACTAAAAATATATTTGTTTTATCAACTTCTTAAGTAATTAGTAGTATATACCTTGGAATGTGTGTGATTTTGAATGAAGAATAATAGTTTAATTGACCAACTAAGGACATACATATTTTTTAAACAAAACATGTAATAATAATTTATGTGTTTATGCATATATTTAAGGGATGTGTTCTCTTGTTGAAAGGATTTCAATAAATACATATCTTTAAAGTGTGTGGATAATTACAAAAAAAATATATTCCTATATCTTTAAAAAGATATTTTCATTATTTTTTATAACTTGATTTTATTTTCATTTATAACTATAAGAAATTAACATTGCAATTTTAAAGGTGAAAGAGACTTTTGCTCTACTTTTATATACTTCACTAATAGAGATCCATACAATACAAATTGACTATTTAACTTTTTAAGCATTTTCTTAGTCTAAGAATTAAAATATTTTTTTCTAGATATTCTAGTAGTACAAGGACTAATTTAGGATTTGTTTTTACCAAAAAAAAAAAAAATCAATTTAAAAAAAAAATTAAAAAAACAGAATTTATAATGTATTAAGTTAAAATTTTGTTTATTAATATATCATTTTTTACTTTATTTGATGACTAAAAACAAACAATAGATCATGTGTAGATTTTTTTTTTTACCTAATTTCAAATTTAAGGTCAAAGTGATGTTTTAAAACTTAAAAATATTAAGAAAAAGGAAATATGTGATGGAACTAACCTTTCGTAATTACTTATAAAAAAATAAAGCAATTAAAATATATGTGAATTAAGAAAAAAATATTTTACGTATCATTATTGTTGATTTCTAATTTTTTACTATATTAAATTACTTTTTTTATTCAATTTAACATACAAGTTACAACAAAATATAATATTTTGAAGAGAAGATATAATGAAAAGTTAAGGTGGCCAGTGGGTCTTATTCTCATACACTTTGTGCGCTGGAGAGTGGAGTGCTAAGGTGAGAGAGGAGCCTCGAAGCGATGAATGGTTGATGACTCCAAAGTCGAAATCGAAGGGCTGGCCGCTGGCGAGTGGTGACGACTGGCGGAGGGAGCTTCTGTAGAGCTATTAGCGAGTCGCGGAGGCGGCGGAGCTGCTACAGGGCTATCACTGATGACTCGCGAAGCTGTTGCAAGGCTGTGAGTCTACAACTGCTTTAGGTGGGTAGATTTGAGGCTTCGAAGTTCGAAGAAGCCTTCTTATTTAGATTCCAATTCCAACAACAAATCAAAGGTACAATTTTCTTCTTTTCAATCTTTTGAATGGCAGATTGAATGGCAGATCTGCTAAGGAAGAATGGTTGGGAGAGGGGGAAAGTGGGGATTTAGGGAATCGTCCTTCGAATTGAAGGAGAACAAGCAGATGCATATGACTAGCGGGCTGTCGGCCAGTGACCGTTACGAAGTGTAACGGCCGTGATTTCAATGTCAATTCCAATTTTGATTTGAAAAAGTAACGTAAATCAGTAGTAAAGCGTGGAATTCTTTTATGAAACTTTAGAAATGGTTAATAGACGTAATAATATAAGTTTTAGGATGAATATATTACAAGTTAAATACATCTATGTTGTGTATGAGGTGGAAAAGTTGTTATATAATTTGTGTGTCAAACATATTGTAAGATAATGTGCATTAAACATATTTAGTTAATACAAATTAAATTCTTAAATCATTTAAATATTATTTATTATACAAATATGATAATTTAGACATGAATGGTTAGATAAAAATGTTGTTGTAAGTTTATTTTTCCATATAATTTCAAAAGCCCTCTTAATAATCTTTTTGTTTCAATAAAAAAGTAAAATAAATTAAGAAAAAAACTTCACTTTGCTCCCAAATCTCATTTGAATTTCGAGGAAATTTCATTCTATAGTTAAAAGTTCGTCAAGTTTCACTAAAATTTCTAAATTTTGATAAATTTTGGATAACTTGTTGAAATTTTGATGGAAATTATGTAAAACAGAAATCGACTGCGATTTCGATTTTGAGGGTGACAGAAATCGGAAATTTTGACAAAATTTTTTACAACTTCATGGAAATTTAAAGCCATGCTTCTAACTACCGCCTAACTAGATGGTCTTTCGTACTGTCCTCCGAAGCCAAAGTCACGCATTAGCCTTTCAAGATCCTTAGGAACATTAAAGGGCACTTTAAAAAGAGAAATTAAGTAAATAGGGATGTTGAAAAGTGATGAGCGTGACACGACCCCCAAAAGGCAAGTATGGCCTCTTCTGCCCCTCCAATCTTTTGCCCACTCTCTCAATCATAGGGTTGCAAAAGGTTGCAGAATTTAGATTGCTCCAAAGGAGGCCAAGATATGAAATAGCCACTCAAGAGAAACACAACGATCAGGGTTTTAAAACTCTCTAATTCCCTATAACCCAAATTGGTACCAGCCACCCTGTTCTTGGACAAATTGATCTTTTGATCTTTTTGATAAATCTAACAAAATAATGAACTCGCTGAATTTTGTGATGTTGTTCTCAAGAAATAGCATAGTATCATCATCAAATTTGTCGAATTGACAATAAATGTTAAAAATTTGACTTAAGCAATTGTTGATCCACTTTCTCCATACCTCCCCAGACCTTTAGTAGACATCACCTTCTCCAAAAAAACCCCAATTTACCATATCATAAGATTTCTTGAAATCCATCTTAAATAATTTACACTTCCTCCCGCTCCTCGTGTCCCCCACCACTACCACCTCATTAACTATGAGCACGGTGTCTAAAATTTGTTTTCCATGAAGAAACTCTAATCGTGCCATGGTCACTGTGTCCTTCAAAACCTCTCTCAATCTCTTAGCTAAAAGTCTAGACCTTGGTGAGAATATTGTAAAGACTAGTGACAAGACTAATAGATTTGAAGTCCCTTGCTCCCATAGGTCTTCCTTCTTGGGGATTAGGGTTAATAAGGCAGAATTTACACTATTACCCACCATCCCATTATGATAAAACTCTTAGAAAAACCTTGAAATGTCTTTTGCAAGACCTCATGAGAAAAGGTCATCGTGAAACTGTTTGGATTAGGAGCTTTCTCCTTGCTTAGCTTAAACATCACTTTATCTATTTCTTAAACCTTAAAAGATCTCTTAAGCCATTGAGCTGAAGTCACCTTAATGGGCCTCCAATCGAGGCCCTTTGCCATCAGCCTATTTAGGAGCTCCTCATGAAACACTTGTTTGTGAAGATTAGTAATATAAGCCTCAATCTAAGAGTGTCCCTCACCAAATTCCTAGAATCTAACTCCAAGTTCTTGATAAAACCTTTCCTCCTCCTCCTTCCTGCAACCCTATTTAAAAAAAAAAAAAAATGGAATTGCAATCCCCTTCCTTGACCCACTTCCCTCTTGATTTCGAGCGCCAACTCATTCCCTCCCTCAATAAGAGCACTTCCAACTCATTGCAAGAGGTAGACCTTCTGGCCCTAGCCTCCTCATCTGACAATCCATACTCGTCGAGCCTATCCGACCCGACAAATATTTAGAAAGATCTCTTCATTTCCATTTTTAATATTCTCAAAGATCTTTTTATTTACATTGTTTCAACTTCACCGTGACATACTTTCAGTTTTTTCATCAATTTAAAGCCCTCCCACCTTGAACCTAGCACTCTCCCCACCAGTGTTTCACACACTCCCAAAAGGAGAGGTGTGTCAACCACATGTTCTTGAAACAAAACGGGGTGGGGTCCTCTACATTGGGTTTGATTCTAGAAGCAAAGGGCAATGGTTGGATGATGGTCTACAAAGGGTCTCCCACACAAGATGCGGAAAAGTTTCTTCCCACATGTTGGTAAACAAGAATCCGTTGATGTGAGAGGAAGCATGTCTGTCTCATGGTGCCATCTAGGTAAAGCAGCCATTGCTTAAAGGGATGTCCTTGAGCCCACAGTCCCGAGTAAAGAAGTCGAACCTCCTCATTCTCTTAGAGATCTTCAACCCCCCTAATTTATATTTAAAACTATAGATAACATTAAAGTCCCCTCTCCCATCCACACATCCAAAGCCACCAATGCAGACTACACAAGCCAAAAACATCTACTAACTCATCAAAGAAAGAGTTTACTAAGGAGGATGAGTGAGCACCATAAAATAATGTGAACCACAACTGACAAAGAGAAAGACTCCTCTAGGAAATACTTAATGAAGACACCTTCGTGTCCCAAGACTAATTTTGACCTGCAGATGCTCTGAACAAAGGATAAAAACCACCCAGTCTTCATTCGTAGAGTTCTAAATACTTCTGAAAAGGAAGAGTCAACTTCCCTCAACTTAGTCTCCTAAAGAAACAAAATTTCAAGACTGACCTTATTTGCTAATTCCTTAACCACTCTCCTGTTACCCATTCCCTAGTGCTCAAACATTCCGGGAAAGATGCTTCATTTTACAAAGTAATAAGGACTTTTGAGGACTTGCCTTTCTTGTCGTAGTTAATTGATGACATGAGCCTATCCAACTCCCTGCTCAATTTCTTAGCCCTTTTCCTTTCCTAAATCGGTCCTCAAACTGTCTCTCCTCTAGGATAATGAGAGCCAGATCCAGCTCATCCAAGAGATCCTGATATCCCTCTCATCATCTAAAAAGCCCATAGTTTTGGAAGTTTGCTCTTCAGTTGATTCCCTATGACACAAAGGTGACTTGAAATGTGTATGAGATTCCCGAAAAACTAGGGATGGTATTTAGAAAAGACATTATTTACCTGCGGGGCCTTTGGATTGTCATTTCCAAGATACTTTGTCACCAAAATTAGGAAGGTGTTGGGCACAAGGGATTTATTGTGCAACTAAATTGCAGGCTGTGTACAGAAGGATTATGGCAAAGGTCTTCTCAAATCTGGACCTGATCTTAGACTGTATACCTCTCTGAATATTATTATCAGATTCTGAAGTCCCTGCAGCATACCTCTTCTGATCTGTTCCCATATCTATCTTTTTGAGACCCCACCTTTTCTACGTAAATGCTCAATTAGAAGTCCTTCTATTTGGAAGAGTGAGAATTAGGGGAATAACTTTCATCCTCTTCCAAGTTTGCACTAGACTCTTCACCCTCCAAATTGGCTGTCTGCTGCCTGTTATTCAAAACCCTGCTTCCAAATTCAATTTTATCATCTGGTATATTTTTGAAAGTCTATGCAGAGTTGCTTTTGGAATATCTTCTTCCATTCTGCAAGATCTCTATTCTCTCCTTCTTGTTCTTGCTGCTACAGCCCTCGATTGCTAGGTGGGCTCTAGATGTGGCCTCTAAACAGAGGTCATCCATTTGTGGTGATATGGAGGTTTAACTCTTGAAAGCCCTGCCTCTTTCTTGAGCTTGCGGTCTCTGCGCATGATCAAGGAGCTACAATTGAGGCCTGACAACTCGTGTTGATTCTTAAATTTGTCGCCTTTGCCAGCTGTCCCTTTTGAAAATTCCTGGAATTTCTTCCAACCTAACATCTTCTCTTTGTCTGGTGTGCAGACCAGTGGAATTGTCAGCGGAACAGCAAACAGCAAAGCAAAAGATTTCTTTCCTTACTTCAGCCCACATTTATTTCCTTATATTTCAATTCATTATTTTGTATAGTTAGCATATATTTAGTTTACATGCATAGGGCTTGACAGATTATAGTTTACTTGTATGGGGCTAGAATCATGCTAGACCTTATTTACTTTCCATGTATAGCATTCTTGCAAAGTCTATGTATAATATACAGAACTCAAGGCCAATTCATTCGGCCATTCAAAAAATATTTGACATGGTATCAGAGCCAGCCGACTGCTAGGTTTTTTTTCGCTTAGTTTTTTTTTTTTGTCTTCTCCGTTTCGTGGCTGTTGTGGTTTGGTTTTCTCTCCTGAAATTTTTCTCTGTTCTTTCGGTACTTCTGTGGCTGCGTGGCTGTCGGCACAACGGGTTTCTGGGTTGCCATTTATTCCTCCAGTTTATGTCCTTGTGATTCTTGGCAAACAGGCAACAGTTTTCTGTTGCTGTTTGTGACTTTCGGCAAGCAGGCAGGGCAGGTGTCTGGTTTGCCACTTATTTCTCCAGTTTTTGTTGCTGTTTGTGACCCTCGGCAAGCAAGCTTGTGACTTTCGGCAAGCACAACAGGTTTCTGGTTTGCCACTTATTCCTCCAGTTTCTGTTGCTGTTTGTGACCTTCGGCAAGCAGGCAACGGCTTTCTGTTGCTGTTTCTGGCACTTATCTTCTCAGCACAGTAGGTTTTTGGTTCAAGATTTAATTTTAAGTGCAGTTTTTTTGGTTCAAGATTTAATTTTTTAATGCAGGGAGGTTGTTCTTGGTTTTTCTTTGTACCTGCGTTGTTTATTTTGGGCTTCTAGATTTTATGGTGGTCTGTTTCTTTCAGCACACTGTTTTTTTGGCTTCTCAATTTTCTCCATTATTTCGCATGGACTCCGCACCTGTGTGTGCCAAATTTACGAGCAACAATCATTCTACGTGGGCTTTTCAGTTTGAACATTTCCTGAAGCGAAAAAATCTTTGGGGTCATAGTGATGGCATGAATTTCAGCAACTCCGTTCTGCTGAGGGCTTCTACTCACTGTTAGTTGCCTTTGAATGCCTTCTTGCAATAATTCATGAACGGGTAATATATGAATTCACCTCCACGATCAGTTCTTAAGGTCTTCATTTTCATCCCCCTTTGCCTTTCAACGAGGGCTTTGAACTCCAAAAATATTGAGAAGGCATCTGATTTTTTCTAAATAAAATACAACCATATCATTCTAGTAAAGTCATCAACAAAAAGGATGAAATACCTTTTGTTTCCAAGAGATGGTGTTCTTGTGAGACCAAATATATCCGCATGAACAAGTTCCAAAGGAGCTTTGGCCCTCCAAGAAGTTTTGGGGAAAGGAAGGTGGTGCATCTTCCTGTAAATACAGCCTTCACAAACTCCTTCAATTTGATTTATTTGGGGAAGACCACGAACCATATCTTTTTGCTTGAGAAGCTGCAGTCCCTTATGATTTAAATGCCCATATCTGAGATGCCATAGTTGAGATTCGTTTGAAATTTCACTCTTCAAAGCCACTGGACTTGTGTAGTTGATCGAGAGTGGAAAAACCTTGTTTCGAGTCATCTCAACTTTAGCCATCAGTGAGTTCTTCTTGTTTATGATTCTGCATTCATTTCCTTCGAAATGAACTTGATATCCTTTTTGAATTAACTGCCCCACACTTAAGAGATTGTGTGCAAGACTGGGGAAGTCTTAAAGAACATCATGGATGAATTTTTGCTCACTTGATTTGGACTGCATTTTGCTATTGCACCTTTTCCTTGAACTTTTACAAATTTCCCATCACCAAGAATAACGGAATTTGAAGCATTTTTACCAATTTCAACAAATAACTCATGGTTACCTATCATATGACTGCTGCAGCCACTGTCAAGGTACCAAACCTTGTCGTCGTTGCTTTCAGCATTGAGACAAGTGAGAAACACTTGCTCTTCATCATTTTCTTTGCTGAAATTTGCTTCTGAACTTTCATTCTTCTTGTGCCAACAATCCCGGTTTGAATGGTTTGGATTGCAGCACCTTTTACACCTTAAATAGCATTTAGCTGAGGTGTGATTTGACTTCTTGCATATGATGCAATTCTGTCCTTGATTGCTGGACCTTTGAGGCTGAAAATTCCTGTCTCTGCCGCGGCCTCTTCCACGACCACAGGACTGATTATTTTGGCCTCTTTGAGACTGGTCTTGTTGCTGAAAACTTCCCTTCCTCTCTTGATTTTTATGGTTCAAATTGAGCTTTGATTGAAAAGCCTACTCCAAGGGCTGACCTGAAGATCTTTTAATTCTTTCCTCTTGTGATTCTAAAGAACCACAGAGGTCAAACATTGTCATAATTGAGAGGTCTTTTGATTCTTCAATTGCTGCAGTTGCATGATCAAATTTTGGTGGTGATTTTCTGAGAATTTTTTCATTGATCTTTTTTCCTTCTATCGGATCACCATAAGCTTTGATTTGCTTGACTATTTCAGCAACCTTGGAGAAAAAATCTTTGATGCTTTCAGAATCTTTCATTACCAAGCAATCAAAGTTCTTCCAAAGAGATTGTAGTCGGATCGAGACTGTTTTATTACAACAAAACAACAACAAAACCAAGCCTCAGTCCCACTAAGTGGGGTCGGCTATATGAATCCTTTTCTGCCAATTTATGCGATCATGGACCATTTCTTTTGATAGATTCAAAGATATTAAATCTTTACTCACTATCTCCTCCCAAGTTATTTTAGGTCTACCCCTACCCCTTCTACTGCCCCCCACAGTAACTAAGTCACTCTTCCTCACAGGTGCACTATAAGGCCTACGTTGCAAGTGTCCATACCATCTGAGTCGTCCTTCCCTTATCTTATCTTCTATAGGAGCTACACCTAACTTACCACGAATATGTTCATTCCTTAATTTATCTTTCAATGTTATACCACTCATCCATCTAAGCATCCTCATCTCGGCAACTTTTACTTTTTGGATATTATGTTTCTTCGTCCCCCAACATTCTGATCCATATAGCATAGCTGGTCTTATAGCTGTCCTATAAAACTTCCCTTTCAATTTTAAGGGTATTCTACGATCACATAGAACACTTGAAGAACTTCTCCATTTTACCCAACCTGCTTTAACTCTATGCATTACATCATCTTGAATTTCTCCTTCAGCTTGCATAATAGATCCAAGGTATCGAAATCTACAAGTGCTATTTATTTCTTCATCATCAAGTTTAACTTTGTCTCCAATATTCCTCCTATCATTACCAAAATTACATTTCATATATTCTGTTTTATTTCTACTTATCTTAAAGCCTCTAGATTCCAAAGCTTCTCTTCATAATTCTAACTCAGCCTCTACTCCATCCCTAGTTTCGTCAATTAATACAATATCATCTGCAATCAACATACACCATGGAACCTCCTTTTGAATACTCTTAGTCAATTGGTCCATCACTAAAGTAAAAATATAAGGACTCAAAGCAGATCCTTGATGTACACCTATGGTAATTGGAAATTCTCTAGTTTCTCCATCTATAGTCTTTACACTAGTCATTACTCCATTGTACATATCCTTAATGACATCGGTATACCTACAACATACACCCTTTTTTTCTAAAACCCACAATAGAACTTCCCTAGGTATCCTATCATATGCTTTCTCAAGGTCAATAAATATCATATGCAAGTCCCTCTTCTTTTCTCTAAACTTTTCCATTAATCTTCTTAAAAGATAAATAGCTTCTGTGGTAGATCTCCCAGGCATAAAACCAAATTGATTTTCTGAGATCTTCGTTTCTAACCTTAATCTTTGTTCAACTACTCTTTCCCATAGTTTCATCGTATGACTCATAAGTTTAATTCCACGATAGTTATTACAATTTTGAATATCTCCTTTATTTTTGTATATAGGTATTAAAGTACTTTTCTTCCATTCATCTGGCATTTTCTTAGTTTTTACAATTGTATTAAATAAATTAGTTAACCATATAATTCCGTTATCACCCAAGCATTTCCAAACTTCAATTGGGATGTTATCTGGTCCCATAGCTTTCCCATTTTTCATCTTTTTTAGTGCAAACTTAACTTCGTTAACTCTAATTTTTCGAATAAATCTTATATTTTTAGTCTTTTCCTCATTTGACAATTCTAAATTTAAGCCTTCTATTTGGTTTTTGTTAAACAACTTACTAAAGTAATTTCGCCATCTTTCTTTAATATCTTCGTCCTTAACCAAGACAACATCACCCTCACTTTTTATACATTTTACATTTCCTAAGTCCTTGTTCTTCCTTTCTCTAGCTTTAGTAAGTTTAAATATATCTCTTTCCCCTTCTTTTGTACCTAATCTATCATACAAACTATTAAATGATCTATATTTAGCTTCACTAACGGCCCTTTTTGCATCTTTTCTTGCCTCCTTATATTTTTCAAAGTTATCACTGTTTCTACATTTTTGCCACGTTTTATACCAAATTCTTTTTGTCTTAATGATTTTTTGTACATCTTTATTCCACCACCAACTTTCTTTGCTATTTGAGAATCTTCCCCTTGATTCACCTAAAATCTCTTTTGCTATCTTTTTAATAGAGCTAGCTAATCTATTCCAAAGAGTATTTGAATCTATCCCATCCTCTAAGGTCCAATCCCCATCTTTGATCATTTTATCTTTAAATTTTATTATATTTTCTCCTTTTAGGTTCCACCATCTAGTTCTCCTACACTGGTTTATTTTATCCTTTTTCTTCCATTTTTTAATGCATATATCTAACACTAAGACTCTATGTTGTATGGTTAGACTTTCACCTGGAATAACTTTACAATCCTTGCATGATACATGATCTACCCTCCTAGTTAAAAAAAAATCTATTTGACTTATATTTTGTCCACTTTTAAAGGTTATTAAGTGTTCTTCTCTCTTCTTAAAGCAAGTATTCATTATACTAAAATCATATGACATAGCAAAGTCTAAGATCATCTCCTCAGACTCATTTTTGTCTCCATATCCATATCCTCTATGTATCCTTTCATAATTTTTATTATCTCTTCCAACGTGTCCATTCAGATCTCCTCCTATAAATATTTTCTCAGTCCCTGGTATGCCTTGTATAATACTATCCATATCTTCCCAAAATTGTCTCTTAAGATTTTCTGCTAAGCCAACTTGAGGAGCATAAGCACTAATGATATTTATTATCTCTTGTCCTAATACCATTTTGATTTTTATAATTCTATCCCTTACTCTAATTACATTCGCAACACTATCTTTTAAGTTTTTGTCTATAATAATGCCTACTCCATTCTTATGCTTTTCTTTTCCAGTGTACCAAAGTTTAAAACCTGATTTATCGATTTCTCTAGCTTTCTCCCCCAACCACTTAGTTTCTTGAAGGCAAATTATATTAATTCTTCTTCTAATCATTGTATCCACAATTTCCATGCTTTTACCCGTAAGTGTCCCTATATTCCAAGTTGCTAATCGAGACTACTTTATTGTTTCCTTGAAATTCCTTCCGCAGTGTTTCCCATGCGTCTTTAGCCTTTTGAATGCCAAAGATGCGGGGATAGATGGTCTTGCTGATCCCTTGATGAAGATAACTCAAAGCAAGAGCATTATTTTTGATTTTTTCTTTGTTCTAGGCAGATCCCTGAGATGAGGTTGCTGTGCTTGTGTTTGTAGAGGATGAAACATCATTTGCTGAAGTTGAATCATCATACCCTTTTTCAATAATCTCCCATAAGTCTCGTGCAATGAAGAAAATTTTCATTTGATCAGCCCAGTACCCATAATTTTCTCCTTCGAAGATGGGTACTTGGTTTTGAGAATAATTGAACATAGTTCCAGCAGAGGAAGAGGTGCTGGACGACATAGCTCTAATGCCAAATTTTGTTGGAACAGAAGAATAGAAAAACAGAGAAGAAAAATGCTGAAAAATGCCTCTTTAATTTACTGACTTGATGAAGAAATTACATATATAAAAAGCTACAGTGCTGCAGCACTTTTTGCTGGTTTTTTGAGATTCTTTTCGATTTTTTCACTACTTAAAATGACTGGGATAAGGGCACTATTTATAGGGCAGAGTACATGGGGAATAGATGGGAAATTTTAATATTCTAGGAACTTAACAACTCATTAAATAAACCTAGAAACAAGGCAAAGAATATGACAAGTTCCTAGACTAAATAACTCACTCCTGTGCTATTAATGGGTGACAGCTGTATTCCACTTTGAAAAACTGAACAGAACTTTGAATAAGAATCACACTGGCTGCAACTTGCCGACTGAATAATTTTGTTGCTGAATGTTTTGCTGACTGTAAGCTGAGTTTTCTGCTGACTTTTCCAACTAAAAACTGAATTAACTAACTTCAGTAGGTTCACGGCTTTCTCAGACACCCAATCATGATAAATCCAAGGAGTCTGTAGCTTGTCCTTCATGGGCTGTGCTTGATACTTGGATTATGTCTTGGCTTCTTGGTTCGGTTGAGTCACATATTGTCCCCAACTTGTGACCTTATTGCACCGCTCAGTCTATATGGACTTATTTAAAAACAGCATATCATCAAGATAACGGTGCCCGTCGTTTTCAGTTAGAGCATGCGATTACCATGTTTCAACATGACAATCGTTCCATCCAAGACTATTATTCGTGTTTTCTTACTCTTTGGAATGCATATTCTGATCTGGTTAATGCGAATGTTCCTATGGCTTTTCTTCCCATTATTCAACGTCTTCACGAGACTAGTCGTCGTGATCAGCTTCTTATGAAACTCCGTCCTGAGTATGAGTCTGTTCGCTCGTCTCTGCTAAATTGCTTTCCTGTTCCTTCTCTGGATGTTTGTTTTGGTGAGTTACTTCGTGAAGAACAACGACTTACTCAAGTTACTTTGGCACAATCTCATGGTAGTTCCAGGTCTGTCCCTGTGGCTTCTGCTGCTTAACGACGAGGACCGCCTGCGCATTCTAGCACTTTGCAATGTTTTTTCTACATAGAATTTGGACATATCGTTGCTACTTGTTCCTAGAAATTCTACTCTTGTTGCAAGAAGAAGGGTCACATTATCAAAGAATGTCGTATCCGCTTGCAGAATCATCTCATGTGTTGAACTCTGGTTTACTTGGTAATGAAGAACTTCTTTATCTCTTGAGTGTGCCTCTTGCAAACTTGGTAAAAGCAAAACTCTTCCCTTCCCTTTGCATGCTAGTAGAGCTTCTCAGTGTTTTGAGCTTATCCGTAGTGATGTTTGGGGACCTTTCCCGGTTAGTTCACATAAATAATTTAAATACTATGTGACTTTCATGGATGATCATAGTAGATTTACTTGGGTCTACTTTTTTCGCTCTAAATCTAAGGTTTTTTGTACTTTCACTGTGTTTTTAGCGTATGTTGACAATCAATTTTCTACTTCTATTAAGACATTTCGCATAGATTCTGGTGGTGAATATCTGTCTACTGAGTTTCATGCATTTTTGGCTTCTAAAGGCACTATTCATCAACGTTCATGTCCTACTACTCCCCAACAGAATGGAGTAGCCGAATAGAAAAATCGTCATCTCCTAGATGTGGTCCGTACTCTCTTGTTGGAATCCTCTGTTCCATCCTTGTTTTCGGTCGAGGCTCTGAAAACTACTGCTTGATTAATCGTTTACCTTCTCAAGTCCTACTCATGGAGTCTTCCTATTTCCGTTTATTTGCTAAGCAACCTAGTTACGATAACCTTTGTACCTTTGGTTGTGTATGTTTTGTTCATTTACCTCCTTATGAGCACCATAAATTAACTGCTCAATCTGTTCTATGTGCATTCTTGGGATACAATGTGTGTCAAAAGGGATTTGTTTGCTATGATCCTACATTACATCGTACATGCATTTCTAGGAATGCTATTTTCTTTGAAAATCAACATTTCTTTCCTTTGTCCTCTGTGCCCTCCTCTCCTACTGTGATTCTCCCATTCTTTGAGGAGCAGTTCTCAAATCCTTATCCAGTCAATTTTTGTTTTAAACTAGGTATTGTGTATACGTGGCGTCCCCACCCACAGTCTCTTCCGATAGCTCATTGGATACCTGATCCAACCACGCTTCAGATTCAGTTAATTGTAGCACCTCCAGAGCCTTTGGTACATCGCTATTCTCGAGTGTCTGTACCCCGGACATGGTATGGGTTTCCCTCTTCAAGTTGTGGTGACTCTGTTTCAGCTCTTACTGCTGCATTGTCCAATTTAGATATTCCCACTTCCCACTCACGTTGCCAAGTGTCATGGTCCGACTCTTTTCACACCCATGTGAAGGGCCGTGCGGCGCTAGCTAAAATACTCTTGTTTAACTGGCCAACCTATCGTTTACCAATATTCATCCACGAAGCACTTTCATTAACATTCATTCAGATAGTAGCGGAAACAATAATCAGTTCATGAAAGCCGTGGTAAGCAAGTAGTAAACATTGAAGCAAACGTAATTCATTAACAAATCCTCCGTTGACATGGTGTACTTAGCGAGGGAGGCAAGTAGGCTAAGCACGTTGACAATTGCTAGTGAGTTTTATAATGACTGATGAACACTCACCCTCCCCTAAAGAGGTTTTTATGTAATTATCATCCTGGCACTAGGAAACATCAAAGTGGCCGAGGAGTCATATTGCCTTATTTGGCTTACAAAGACTCTACTAGCAGAAAATAACCCTACACTAGTATTTACATGATGGAAACTCATCCCAAGGACACGAGATAAGCGGTCACAGGCAAGCATAATGCCTTGAACAAGCTTAGCTCGTGACATTCTCCCCCACTTATGCGGTCGACGTCCTCGTAGACATTTGGCGGTAGGTACACTTCAAATTTTTCCACGAACGGTTGAATATCTACCGCAGAAATCCAGTTGATTTCTTTGTCATCAAGACATTTTCACTTCACTAAGAACTTCTGCCACTTCTTCCTTGAGGATATGAACTTTTTGTATGCAAGGATCTCTTCAACATCATGTCTGTCAAGCTGCACTATCTTCAACTCTGCTCTGTTGAACTGACTTCTGCTCAGGTCATTGGTGTTGGCGTTGAACGGCTTGAGGCAGCTGACATGAAACTGCGGTCTTCTCCCCTTATCTACCCACTTCTTCATTTGCTCAGAAGCTTTCTCTAGATTGGCTTGGGCAAACTCTGCATTCTGTCTCCCTTCACTGGTGAAGATGTACGCCCTGGGACTCCTTTGTCTGTACGGCTCGCCCACTGTGTGAGGTAACAACGGCAGCTGGCCTGTAACAAGCTCAAAAGGGCTCTTGTTGGTTGTTGAGCGACAGAGCCACATCAAGTAGTTGCACGCCATTCTTCTGGTTGTTGACACAATGGCACAAGTACTCATCTAGTAGCTCTTTGAATCTCTTCATTTGTTCATCTGTTTGTCAGTGAGAACTCGAAGAGATGTCAATATGTGACTTGAATATCCTGAAAAATTCTGCCAAGAAGTTGTCACTGAACATTAAGTCTCGGTCACAAATAATAACTTGGAGAACACCCCAATGTTTCACAACAGTCATGAGGAACAATTGTGTCGTCTACTCTGCCAAACAGTACTTTGGTGCAGCCATGAAAGTACCATAATTCTTCCGCTCCCCCTTGTCTTGTTGGCAAATGAGACAAGTTTTGGTATAATCAACCACATCATCCAGCATGTGCGGCCAATAATACCTCCCTAGTAGTCCTGCCATTGGAGTCATTCTCCGCGAATGCCCCTCAACGAACTTCCTGCAGTATTTAGTAAGACCAAGAAAGAAACGCAACTCCTTCACTGTCGTGGGGATCTTCCGTTCTTGAATCATCCTTTCCTTCTCCATACCCCTCCGAATACGACCTTGTTGCTTCGCCGAGCGAAAGAGAAATTCTCCTTCTTCAACATCTAGACTGTTTCCCCTCAGCCTGTCGAACACCTTCCGTAGATGCTCTTCATATTTCCTCTGAAACAACACCAATTTTCCCAACTGTGTTTTGGAAGGGCGAACACATCCTGCTTCCAATTCATCAAGTTGCTTCCCCATCTCTACTATCTCTCGAGGCGCAATCCGACATGGCCCCTTAGGTGGTTTCACTCCTGAAACAACTCGATCTCATGCTCCACACCCCGTAGTGGAGGTAATTCGTGAGGCAACTTATCCGGCATCACTTCCTTGTACTCATCCAACACCGCTTGGATGGTCGTAGGCACCAGCTCTTTGCCTACTTCTTTGTCTACCACAATTGTGGCTAGACGTGTCTGCTCACCCTGACCCAATCCCTCATTGAGTTGTATGGCTGAAAGGGACTTCCCGTCGTCTCCTTTCGTTGTAACAACTTGCACCATGCACGAGTGATCTCCCACCAGACACAAGGAACCAGCCGAAGGCATCAGCACTGCCCTCGTCCCCCTTAGGAACTCTATTCCTAGAATGACTGGAAAGTCATCCAATGGCACCGCTGTGAAATTCGCATGACCTTCCCACTGTCCAAGTTTTACAGTCACTTGCTTGGCTACTCCCAGAGTAGGCTGGGCTACAGAGTTAACTACTTTCATGCGTCCTGTATCCTTCTCTAAGGATAAGTTGAGTCTCCATGCTTCCAACTACGAAACAAAATTATGAGTAGCCCCCGTATCCACCATAGCGCGAGTACTCTTTCCATTTATCCTCAAGTCCACAAACATTAACCCTTTTGCTCGTGTAACTTTTGGTGTTTTTTCCTGCTTTTCCAATGCGCTCACTAGCTGCACCAAACCCACCCTCGGGGCATCATCCTTTTCCTCATCGTCTTGCACTGCCTGCTCTGCAATGGAAGCCTGTAAAGCATTAAGTGAGGCTTTGTGAGGGCACTCAAAAACTCTATGAGGCCCACTACACAAGTAGCACGAAATTTTACTCTTCCCCTTTCCATTGGGTGTGTTGAACCCTTAAGACGACGAAACTTCCTTTGAGGTTGATGATTTAGAGTTGGCTCCCCCACTATTGGGCTTGCCATTCTTGAAAGACTTTCCACTGTTTCCCTCTCCGTCAAACTGTTTGGATGAAGCGGTATCATCACCAGCGTAGTCAGTCAAGCGTTTTGCAGCCGCTTGTGCAGTTGACAAGTCTTGAACCCTTTGCCTATGAAATTCAGTTCTTGCTCACGGTTTCATCCCCTCCAGAAAATAGAATAACTTGTCCTTCTTCGACATATCCCAAATATCCAACATTAAAGCAGAAAATTGTTTCACATATTCCCTAATCGACCCCGTATGCTTGAGATCTCTCAGTTTTCTCCTTGCATTATACTCAACATTCTCAGGAAAGAATTGAGCCTTGAGCTCTCTTCAAGTCTGCCCAACTATCAATTACACAACTTCCATTTTCAATTTCTTTATACTTGGTACGCCACCACAGTTTGGCATCACCAATCAAGTACATAATCGCAGTATCCACCTTTGCCTGTTTTGAGGCCATCCTCACAACGCGAAAGTACTGCTCCACATCAAATAAGAAGTTCTCTAACTCCTTGGCATCTCGGGCACCCCTATACGTCCTGGGCTCTGGCACCTTGGTCTTGCTAACTCCCAGAGTGTTGGAGTTCCCCATAGCAAGAACCATCACATTCATCTTTGCATCTAGATCTGCTATCCGGGCCTGCAAAGTTTCCACAGTGTGGTGAAAGTCCTCTGACATTTTACTTGTCAAACTTGCTTGATGCTGCTGTGATCCCATCACTTCATTGACAAGTCCCCTCAGTCGGGCCATCTCGTTGGCCATATTGTTGGTTGTCTCTTCAACCTGTGCTTCTAGTGCACTGATTCTTTCAGCGTTGTTTGGTGCCATGGTCACTTACTAAAGCTTCCCAAATCCAACAACAAAAGCAATCGAATTCATGTAGCAACTCAACCTTGGGCTCTCACCAAGTGTCACCGACTTGGCTCTGATACAAATGTCACGGTCTGACTCTTTTCACACCCTTGTGAAGGGCCGTGTGGCGCTAGCTAAAGCACTCTTGTTTAACTAGCTAGCTTATTGTTTACCAACATTCATCCACGAAGCACTTTCATTAACATTCATTCAGATAGCAGTGGAAATAATAATCAATTCATGAAAGCCGTGGTAAGCAAGCAGTAAACATTGAAGCAAACGTAATTTATTAACAAATCCTCTATTGACATGATGTACTTAGCGAGGGAGGCAAGTAGGCTAAGCACGTTGACAATTGCTAGTGAGTTTTACAATGACTGATGAACACTTATCGTCCCCTAAAGAGGTTTTTATGTAATTATCATCCCGGCACTAGGAAACATCAAAGTGACCGAGGAGTCATACTACCTCATTTGGCTTACAAAGACTCTACTAGCAGAAAATAACCCTACACTAGTATTTACATGATGGAAACCCATCCCAAGTACACGAGATAAACGGTCACAGGCAAGCATAATGCCCTGAACAAGCTTAGCTCATGACACCAAACATGATTGTTGGCGATAAGCTATGTAGGAAGAAATTGCCACTCTAGAGGCCAATCACACCTAGGAGGACATTAAGCCTTTCCTCCCACCATTGTTCCTCTGGTTTGTAAATGGGTTTACTTAGTCAAGGTCCGATCTGATGGAAGTCTGGATCGTTACAAAGCTTGCCTTGTTGCACTTGGGAATAATCAGGAATATGGTGTCAATTATGAAGAGACCTTTTCTCCTGTGGCTAAGATGATGAATGTTTGTACGATTCTGGCTATTGCTGCTTCTAGTGAGTGGCCTCTACATCAGATGGATGTCAAGAATGCTTTTCTTCACGGGTATCTTAAAGAGTGTATTTATATGAAGCCACCTCTGGGCTTGTTTCCCTCTCCAACTTCACATGTGTGTAAGCTTTGTCGTTATCTTTATGGTATTAGACAAGCTCTGAGGGCCTGGTATCAGACAAGCTCTAAGGGCCCAGTTTGATAAATTCCGCACCACTTTATTACAATTTTCATTCAAGAAGAACAAGTGTGACACTTCGTTGTTTCTTCGAAAATCAGACATGGGTATTGTTGTTTTTTTGGTTTATGTTGATGATATTGTGATTACTAGTTCTGATTCGGCTTTACTTGCTCAGCTCAAGACTTATCTCTCAAGAGTCATTTCATATGAAAGGTCTTGGGTCTCTCACATATTTTCTTTTTCTTGAGGTGAATCGTAGTCCCTCAGATATTTCACTCAATCAACATAAGTATGCTGGTGACTTGGTGGCCATAGCTGGCATTCAAAAGAGTACTTTTGTTGATACTCCCATGGAATTAAATGTCAAGCTTCGCAAAGAGGAGGGTGATTTACTTGCTGATCCCATTTTATATCGGAAGTTGGTGGGTAGTCTTATCTATCTCGCCATTACTAGACCAGACGTTTCTTCAGACTCCTTGTCATCTTCATTTGGCTGCTGTCCGTAGGATCATATGCTATGTTTAGGGCACTTTTGCCCGTGGTTTATTCTTCCCTGCAGGAAATTCTACTCGCCTTGCTACTTATAGTAATGCTGATTGGGCTGGTTGTGCGGATACACATCACTCCATCATTGGTTGGTGTGTGTTCTTAGGTGATGCATTGATGTCTTGGAAGATTAAGAAGCAAGACAGAGTTTCTAAGTCATCGACAGAATTTGAATATTGAGCGATGACTCTTGCTTGTTCTTACAATATTTGGCTTCGAGGCTTGCTTGCTGAGCTAGATTTTTCTGAGATTGATCCTACACCTCTACATGCTGATATACGAGTGCTATCAAGATCACGGCCAATCCTGTCCATCATGAGCGCACGAAGCATATTGAAGTCGATTGTCACTCTATTCGTGAAGCATTTGAAGCTCGTTTTATTTACTTTCCTTGTATAGCATTCTTGTAAAGTCTATATATAATATACAGAACTCAAGGCCAATTCATTTGGCCATTCACAAAATATTTGACGGGAATAACCCCATTATGCTGTACCTTCTCTAGTGAAAGAAACATCTAGAGGTATTAGCTCTCAAACGAAGTAGAACAATGTGATTGGGTGCCCTAAAAGTGTCCATTCAAGGATTCAACGTTTTGCAGAGTGGGATAGATGTAATTTTGTTGCCAGCCATCATTGTTCCTCCTCTTAGAATGGGTTGAAGAAATGGCTGGTTCATTTGTAGTGTACCAAGACCTTCCTTTCTCTTTGAAGTCATATCATTTCTTGTTGATCAAGACTCTTTTTTTGTGACTTGTCACCCATGGTTCCTCAAAACTCAAGAAGGTAGTTAGAGAATTGTCACTGGGTTTGTGATGAAATGTGAGGATCGGAGGTAGGGTATGGAGGTATTGGTATGGGAAAAGAAAGGAGAAAGGTA
Source organism: Malania oleifera (assembly GCF_029873635.1). NCBI lineage: Eukaryota > Viridiplantae > Streptophyta > Magnoliopsida > Santalales > Ximeniaceae > Malania > Malania oleifera. The sequence goes on along the minus strand of NC_080419.1, from coordinate 114,573,629 downwards.
TGGGTTGCTTGGCGGTGATTTGGAAAACAACGTTAATGCTCGGCAGTTAAGGAGAAAGGTACAAGTTGATTGGAGGTGAAAATGGGAGTATGTTGGAGCTTCCAAGTACTCTCATCCCTTTTCTTGACTACAATTCCTTCTCAGTGAAGGATGTTTAGGTGTTTCCTTTACAGATTAAGGGTTCATCATAATTCTAAGGGCAGTTTTTTTGAGGTGGAAATCAGCCTAAGGGTTGAAAGATACTCTGTGTTGTTCCCAGAGGTTTGAAAAGGGATAGGTGTCACCGTTGCAGATTAACACACATCACAATGTTTCCAAATGCACTTTCTGTATGCATCATATTTGTAGGCGATACTGTTCCATTTTGCACATCAAATGGGTCATGAGTGGGCTGTATTTCAAGATTGAAAATATATGTGGATGCAATCTCATTTTATGGATGTTTCTTTGTAGTTATAAATTGTTTGTAAATTTCCTATGAAATATTTGTGCATGACATATGTATCAGAAGTGAAGTTCTTAGATTTGTATGATACAACCTACAGAAGATTTCAGTCCATAAGGAATCTTTTATCCCTTTACCAAGTTGTCATGCAGAATTTAACTAGTATCATTTGACTTCAGAAATACCAACCGAGTAAATTGGTTTGGTATACTGATTTTCTGCAGAACCTAACATAAACCTGTTTGTGTTATTTGTTTAATCATATGGAAAGATACCCTACTGGCTTGAATTATACAGGATTGCCTTCTTTAACGTGGTTTGAATTCTATAACAAGATTTTTCTTTATTTGAAAAAGTTGTGGTGGCATAGTACGCAGCCTAGCACTAATAAAACCTGTGCTGCTCGATGATGAATAAAAAGTTTTCTTCTTGCTGCATATATGAACATGTTGCACTCGTACACTTCTGAAACAGTCTGTTAGTGCATATGTAGGGAAAATCTTTTTGAAGAGATGTTGCAAGAGCAGGATGAGGTGGTAAGAAGAAGAAAATGTAACCAAGAAAAGTTTCATGTTTTGCAGCAGGCTGTTCAGGTGAATTAAAAATATTTTTGGTAGTTTAAAGCATTGCATATATTCCCATCCTAGCATAAATACTGCATCTTTGCAAAAAGAAAGGCTTGATAATCACCAGTTGCCGTTAGTTTCCTCCATTTCTATATTGTACATTTATCCTAGCATAAATATTGCATCTTTGCAAAAAGAAAGGCTTGGTAATCACCAGTTGCCATTAGTTTCCTCTATTTGTCTTTGCAAAAAAAAGGCTTGGTATTAGTTTCTTCCATTTCTCTATTGTACAATTTTTTTTTTATTGGTTATCGATTTATCATTTAGTGATGAATTACTATGTTTTGCAGTTTTGCTCGCTCACCTAAACAATTGAAAATTTTTCAACTGTTTTTCTTCTATTTGCAATCATGCATTGTTATTTGATGGAGATCTTTGCATTATCTTCATTCTTGATGAACTAGCACCAAATATTTTTGAAAAGCGTGACCAAAAACTAGTCTTTTGTTGGGGCCATTTTGCACGTACTCAAAGATTGGTGACAATAGGAGTTAGCGTTGACATGAACATTCTTTGGAGTATGATAGTAAGTTCTATTGAAAGGATAAGAAAAAAAAAAGATGTTTAATCTAGGGAAAAAAGAACATGGTAGGATCAAGATGCCCAAAATGCCGTGAAGACAAAAACAACATGGTTTAAAACAGGGCAAAAATATTAAAAATGGATATTTTGAGGGGTATAAAAAGACAGAAAAAGATGCCAAAAAAGATTAGTGAAGCTAAATATGGAGCATATAACGATTTATATATTAGAATAGATGGAAAAAGAAGGGATAAAAAGGATATGTTTAAAGTTGCTAGGGCTAGAGAAAGAAAATAGTAAGAGGACTTAATTATATCAAATGCATGAAAAATTAGGATGAACAAAGTTTTGGTTAAATAAGAAGATATAATGGCAAAGTTACTATAGTATGGTATGTAATGGAAACCAAGTAGTAGGCATAAACTTAGAATTAAGAAATGAGGGCAACTAAAAATTCAAGATTTATATGCAAAATTAGAGTTAATGAAGTTATTTTCACATTAAAATAAAAAAAAATAAAAAAGGAAAACTATAGTATGGATGACATCCCAATTGAAGTTTGGAAATGCTTAGATGATAACGGAATTATTTGTTAACTAATTTATCTAATACTAGAAATAAAGAGATTCTCAAAATAAAATATTATGGAATTAAACTTTTAAGTCATACAATGAAACCTCAGAGTCTAATTGAACAAAGGTTAAGATTAGAAACGAGGGATTCAATCAATTCGGTTTTAATGCGTGGGAGTTCAAAAGCTATGTCTTTAGTAAGAAATTTAATGAAAAAATTTAGGGAAAAGAAGTGGGACTTGTGCATGGTTTTTATTGACCTAGAGATATCTCGTGATAGGGTACTTGGCAGAAGTGTTCTATGGTGGGTTCTGAAAAAAGGAGTATGTAGTAGGTATATTGATGTCATTAGGAACGTGTGTGATAGGGCAAAAACAATTGGTAGGCCTATAGGTAGAGAGTTTAGGGATTTCTAATGACATTAGCTGTACATCAAGGATCTAATTTGACTTCGTATCTTTTTGCACTAGTGATAGAAACTTACTAGGAGTATTGAAAATGAGGTTCCATGCTCTATGATGTTTGGAGAAGATATTGCCTTGACTGATGGAATTAGAGGTGGAGTAGAATTTAAGTTAGAATTATGGAGAGAAGTTTTAGAATCTAGAAGTTATTTCTAAGATATGAAATGAGACACAATTTATGAAATTTATTTTAATCACAGTATTAGGGTTGTTAAAGAAAAGGCAAAAAAAAATTTATTAGGAAAAAAAGTAAACGAATTAAAGAGTACAATAGGGGGAGAACAAGATGTCCTCCAAAGAGCAAAAGGGAACAACTACAAGAAGTACAATAGCGCTGCCTCCCAACTCCTTACTAGATTGGGCATCTACGAACTCCTAAAAACCCAAAGGAATGGGCCCAGAGAAACACTGTTTGAACCCAATACACAGAGAGGTTGTGCAAGGATTGAAGGTTCTTGGATACCTATCGATTCATAAGGTCCACAAACTAGTAAAAGCCCACATTATGCCGTGCAACTTCTCTTTTGCCAAAACCCCAATATCTACTCACACCGCCCAAGCTTCACTAAAATAAGAAAAGGGGGTCCTCTAGAGATGGGTTGCAACCTTACAATGTAAGAAGACTTGAGCATTTGTTTCAATGTCATACACATCAGGATTGAAAGCCTTGTAGGGCCTTCTAATCTAAAGCAAATTGTGCCCGTTAATCCTATTCAAAATCACGATCCAGATAAAAGTATGAATCTTTTGCATTTTGTCTAAAGGGAAAAAATGGGTAAAGGAGATATGAGAAGGTGAAGGAAGAAAGATTTAGTGGAAAAGAAACTTGACGAATCACCCTCCCACGCCCTCTCATCTCTCCTATTGGACAACATAAAATAATTCAGGGCATGGGTAAAGTAGTAAGTTTGTCAACATTTAATTCATTGAGATTTCTTAAAAATGAAAATCCTTAGGGACAGAGCTGCGATTTCTTAAAAATGAAAATCCTTAGGGACAGAGCTGCGCTCAGTGAAAAAATAGTTGTTGATAGGTGCCTTGTGAAGGGAAGAAAATTTAAAGCAAGGCACCATCAATGCGGCAAACCCTCACCTACCCAGGCGTCCTCCCAAAACCGTAACCTGTTGCCATTACCCACTTTGAAATGGGTGAGTGGAAGAAATGACTAGCAACCTGAGACACAAATTTCCAAGGGCTAGCTGAGACTTCCACTAGAGTCCCATCCATTAAGATGAACCCTATGTACTTGATTTTTAATCACATAAATTTTCCTCTTGGGGAAACCTCCAGTATTTTTCCAATTAGAGAGATTTGCATGTGAGAGCATCCTACTCCCATGGGCCACCTTCATCTCATCCCTGCCAATTTGTAAACCACTTGGGACCAAGCCCTGTTCATGTGACAGCATCCTACTCTGGACACCTGCCGCCAAGGTAAACAAAAAATGGAAACAGCAGATTGCCTTGCCTAAGCCCTCAAGAAGATCTGAACCACTCCCTCGGCTACCCATTGACAATAACAGAAATATTGGCTGAGCTGATGTAGCTTTTTATCCAGTTCCTCCACATGATCCCAAAGCATTTCCTGCACATTACATAGTCCGAAAACCTTATTTCACCCTATCATAAGCCTTCTGAAGTCCAAGTTAAAGGTTAGAACCCTCCTCATCCAATACTACATTTGTCCCAATACATGATAGAATATGTCTTTAATGAAGGTGGATTGGGCAGTAGTCACCATATTTCCCCAAAATCTCTCTTAGTCTCTTAGATAAAACTCTAACAGGATCTTGTGAGGGTCTAAATGACCAGGCTAATAGACCTGAAATCCCTCAACCTCATTGATCTCTCCCTCTGGGATGAGGATTAAAGAAGCAAGGCACACACTATTCCCCACCACTCCGTTTCTATTCAATTACTCAAAAAACCTCATGATGTCCCTTTGCAGAGTTTCCTAATTCTCTTGGAGAAGGGCCATCATGAAACTGTCGAGGCCGGGGGCTTTCTCCCATTCAAATACTTCTTAAATTCTTCAACTTCAAGAGGCCTCTGAAGGCACTGAGCTGAGGTTGCCTTGATGGGACTCGAACCTGAACACGCCAACCTTAGTCTAATCGGGCTTCTCCTCTCATTTAAACACTATGAATGAACCCCGACTTGCAGTCTCCTTCTGCAACCCATTTCACCCACGATTTTTGGCATTAACTCATGTTGCCCCTTAATAACAACACCTCGAGATTGTTACAAAGCCTAGCCTTCCTAGCCATGGCCTCCAGATCTACCTAGTCATACCTTTAGCTTACCAATTCAGCAGTTTCACCAAAACTTTCATTTTAAACCTCTTTTAACATAAAAAAACTCTTTATTCCATCTTTTCAGCTTTATCTTCACACACTTTGTTTTTTTCATCAATTTAAACCCCTCCCATCCCTGGACCTGGCACTCCTACCAATCCCTCACTCTCCCTAAACAAGGCATATTCAGATCATTGTCCCTGTTCTTATATTCCAATCTGATTCTGTGGAGTCCCATCCCATTTAGATTCGTGAAATATGTGGTTGATGCACATGATAGTCAAGAAATTATTAGTACTAGTAGATTTAAATACCTTGGATCTAGTATGCAAGTTAAAGATGTAATTTATGGAATTAAAGCATGTTCAATTAATTGGAGCAGTGCATCGGCTTGTTGTGTCATCATAGGATATGCTTAAAATCTAAAGGAAATTTCTATATATCGGCTATAAGACCAGCTATGCTATAGATAACAATGTTATACAACAAAGAGATAATGTTTTCAAAAAGTGAAAAGTTGCTGAACTGAGATGCTAAGATGCATGAGTGCTATAACTTTAAAAGATAAATTAACAAATGAATGAACTCATGGTAAGTTAGGCATAGTACTTTTAGTAAATAAAGGGAGAGATGACTTAAATGGTTTGGGCACCTACAATGTAGGTCACATACGAAGAAGAGGGAGTTAATGTCGGTGATAGTAGAATGGTTAGGGTAGACTTAAAATAACTAAGAATTAAATGCTGATTGAGGATTTAACAGCCCTCAATAGATATTGCCCAAGATCGTGCAAATTGCTAGAAAAGAATTCAACTCAACGATTGATTGTAGTAACAGCCACTTTACAAGAACTCTAAATTATTTTCTTAATAAGTTCTTTTCCTATGAAGAAAAAATTTACTGCAGAATTATTTATTTATTTATATTTTTTTTTATAGATGCTTGATGAAATTGAATTGGACGTATCATCTCGGACTTCAAGCATGGATACTGATACCTCGTCTGGATTGTCAAGAGTTCCAGGGCTTTCATCCAGTCCATGCCCAATAGCTAACAGTGAGAGCAAGTCATCCCCCATGACTTCATTCTCGAACCCTAGAGCTCGCAAATTGTTCTATTCAGAAGATCAGCCATTCTCTGCTGACTCAAGTGGTGGGAGGTCAATTGTATGAAGCATCGACACAAAAAATATTCCCCAAATCATAGTGGTACAGTGCTTGATATTTTAGGTCATGTCATTCCAAGGAAAATAGTTTCATGGAAATTTTTTACCATGATCATATATTCTTTTATGCACGAGAATAGCAGCCTTTTGCATATGATGAGTAAAGGCTTTATTTCTTGTTTTAAAATGGCAGTGTAATAGTCAGGTGTGTTTTTTGTTTTTTTGTTTTTTTTGTTTTGTTTTGTTTGTTTGTTTTTTTTTTTTTTCGGGGGGGTGGTGGTGGTGGTGGTGGTGTTTGGGTCTGAGAGATGAGGAAGGCAGTGGTGCTATGTAGACCAATTTAAAATTTATAATCATTGGCATGTAAAGCTCTTTGCCCTATAATTTTCTCTCTTCAATTTTTGCATTTTGGGTAGGATTTACTAGTAGAATTTTGCTTCTGCAAACGCTGCTTCACAAGTTCAATTAAGATAACAGAGAGAATTGAAATAACTGGAATACTAGTAAGTGAATGGTAGAATCAAAAATTTCCTGTTGTATATGCCTTGTAAGTGAAGCTTCTGTTTGTATTTTATAGATATAATACACACGCGAGGTGCAATGTGATGGGTTTGGGTGACTGAATACCAAACGAGCAATTGCTGAAATCACTCCACTGTCTTGAGGTAGTGGATTGCCAACCATGGTAAAGACATTCTTATGCTCCACCGACCGACTCTTCTGATGATTTTACTAAACTAAATCATAGTTTCAGGTCAAATATGGCTAGTGTTGAAATTCCAGGACGGTTTCACTTTTGAAAAATGGGAAATGGTCAAATTAATGTTGATGTGCAGAATAAACAGGGTAGAAACTAATATCCTTGTGTCAAGAGTGCTTCAGAATTTATTTTCTCACTTACAAAAGAATTTAAGGATCAAATCCAACAAGATGCATATACCATATCATTTGAAGTTGTTTGTGCCATTATTTGCACCCTTGAGATATTGTTAGATTCACTCGAGTGTAACATTTTCCTGGGCATGCAGTAAGGTGAGTCATTTATCACAACATCATCTTAAGAATTACAACGAGAGGTCTTATTCTCAAAACCTAGGTATCAAGGAGAGAGTTAAGAGGATCTTATATTTGTTTGAAATTGCTCACAGGGATGATGTGGGATTGGATGCACACCAACACTCTTCCTTGAGCCCATGAGGAAAATGAGGCATCACGAAGGAGCCAAGTAGCCTAAGGCCTAGCTCTGATACCAAGTTAGAGAGCTCATCTTCAAAACCTAGGCGTCAAGGAGAGAGAGTTAAAGAGGATTCTATATTGGCTTGAGATTGCCCACAGAGGTGATGTGGGATTGGACGCACGCCAATTGTCCTAATGACAAAAAGAAAAGGCCACCTAGGTTGGGTGAATCACTTGTTGAATTTGCCTAGTTCTCTAGGAGGTAGCCCAATCATTAGGCAATATGATGGACAAGCTTTATTGGGCAAGCACAACAAGGTTTTTGTTAGTGATAATAATTGGAGCCTTAATGTTATGAATTCCTAATTTATGATTGGGTTTTGTGTTAAAAAACGTCCTTTATAATTAGGGTTTAATGTTTTGATATTATACTTGTAATCGTAAAATGAACGTAGGTTTGACTCAAGAAGAATACAAATACATATAATGATTATTGTAAAAGAGGTCAATTCAACAAACATAATATAATGGCCTAATGCTAAATAGGCTTCAATGTCTTTTATTCCTCCTCTCTTTCTATTTCTCACTTTCTTGTGCCCTTATTCTCATCCATTTTTGATCTTTTCTTACATATTTTAATCTAGCCTTTTTGCCTCTCTTTTCTCTCTCATTTTACAATTTTCTAGATTTTTACGATTTTTACTATCTCTATCATTGCACTTTTTATAGGAGTTGATATAACAAAATCATTTATAATCAATCAACCATCTATTCATCTAAATCAACACCATCACTTAAAAGGTGTTATATTTCTTATTAAACATTATTTTGGCATGTATGCGTGGGACCCTTTATGCCATCACTTACAAGTAGTGTTGAGCATTTGGGGAAACTCGAATTAACCATTTTGGTCGGTTCGGTTAAGCTTCATCGAAATTCGATGAATCAGATTTCGGTTTGGTGAACATGAAATATAAATTCGGTTAACCGATTAACCGATTTAATAATTAATTAAATTTCAAATATAAATTAATAGTAATGGTATAAATTTCACTTTTATAGATTAATAGTAAAATAATTTTTTTTATTAATAAAATGAATAGATGCAAAATATCCTTTTTTTTAATAAAATTAATAAATGAGTTGTAGAATTCGTAAAAAAATTTATAATTATATTCTATTTTTAATAATTAGTTTTAAATAATTTCGATTAAATTCGATTAACCGAATTACCGGAATAGGTAATTCGGTCGGGCGAGGTTCGGTTAATATCCCTTATTCGGTTGGTTTGGTTAATGGAAATAATTAATCGAAATTTTTCGGTTAATTCGGTTAACTGAATTTCATCGAACCGATCATTTGCTCACCCCTACTTACAAGAGGTGCAAACTAAGACTATTATGTCATTGAAACCAATCGGACTTATAGATGCTGATTTGACAATGTTTTAACAACTATTGACCATAGAAAGGATCAGAGTGGTCACTCACATTTCTCACAAGGTGGCAACTGTGATGAAGACAAACATGAGCAATCTACATAACTAAAATGAGAGTTTAGATGGAGAGCATACAAAGAGACATGTTTGGAAATTCAAGATTCACAATAGAAACGTCCATGAAAGCCTACACTGCTACTCACCCATAGTTCTCCCATAGGCATAGCCAAATCATTGCCTATAATTGCAATGATGGATTCGATTAGCATATTCTATTGCATGTGGAGGCTAGGGGAAATGTCATTTTCCCTATAATCTACTTTTAGTCAAAGCATCGTTTTGATGATTTTGACCAAACTTAGTAGCATGGGGGACAACAAGCTTTTGCTACAAAGAATATCAACTATGAAAATCATGAGAATGATTCTATAGAAGAAGATGAAGACGCCAAGCTCACCACAAACAGAAATTATGAGTATTCCTTAATGGTCAAATATATTGAGGAGGAAAAGGATTATGACTTGGCTAAATATGCAGAATACAAAAACTCATCTTTGGTTAAGATTTTAAAGCTTGCTAATGAAGGTCAAAGCAATCTAAATAATGAAAATTATCTCAAGCCTAATCTAGGGGTTGACAAATTCATCGATGAATATTTTAAGTTAGGTGAAGACCATCCCATAGTCTAACCTAAATCTAGTATCAGGTGATTATTATCTATCCTATATTCTTGGTCGATCAAAGCATGCTCTAAGCATCACTTATAAAATAGTTCGACTAATCAAGAAATTATTCAACTTAAGAAGATAGTAATCATAATACTTTGTTATGGGTGAAAAGAAAAATAAAAATAAATAGTATTATAACTACTCATTTATAAGCATTAAGTACAACTAAATAGAGCAATCGTGAGAGACATTGTTTGTGTCATCTTTGTGCACCTTTGAGATACATTAACAATTGCTTGGCTGTGACATTCGCTTGGGCACATAGAAAGTAAGGCCAGTCACTTATTGCAATTTCACCTAAAGAATTACAAAGAAAAGTCATCTAGCCACCAAGCGAGTCAAATGAATTATTGCCAAGTCACCTTAGGAATGAAAAGGAAAGATTGGGTAGATGATAAGTCACTCATCACTCAACTACTTGAGAAAATTACAAGTGGCTACCTAGTCATACGTGTCGTCCTATCATTAGATGACAAGGCGGATAAGTATTGAACAAGTATAATAAAATTTTTGTCAACTATAATAATTGGACATTTAATGTTACAAAAAAGTTCCAATTTATGATTAAGTTCTACTGTTTCAAAACGTTCTCTATGATTAGGATTTAATATTTTAAATTTATACTTCTAGTCAAGAAATTAATGTAGGTTTGACCTTAAGATAGATATAAATATGCATAATGATTACTATAAAGAAGTCCAACTCATCTAACAAATATGGTGCAATAGTACAACGCTAAATAGATTTAAGTGTCTTTTCTCCATCTTATCTTTTTGTCTTTTTCTCAATTATTTTCTTCTCTCCTTATTATCTTCTCTCTCTATCCCCTCTTACCTCTTCTAATTTGAGTTTTTTTTTTTGTGCTTTTTTTTTTTCCCTCCCTCCTACACTCGCTTCATACTATCCCTATCTTGTACTTTTTATGGGAGTTGATCTTACAGAGTCCATTTACCACCAATCAATAATATACCTATCTAAATTCACACCATTACTAGGAGGTGATTGATTGTTTTTATCAAACAGTGGGTATGAAATGGAATTGAATCACTTGACTTTGTCATGTTCTGCATTCAAATTTTCGTGATGGAAATGCAAAAGATATCAATGGTAAAGGATTTGATTGGTCATTGTTTTAACTGCTATGGGTTCAGCAGAAAATAATGAGTTCAAAAAGAATAACTTGTGCAAAGAATTTGAACTTGATATGAGTAGTTGTTGTTCTCAAGGTTAGAATCTTTTTTATATAGGAGCCTCCCTTAGCTCATTTCTTCAATTGACATCACTTTTATTTCTTCAATAGCCCAAATCAAACAATTGTAATAGACAGGGCAATAAAAAGTAAATTATTACTTGGGAGTTAGGGGACCTTAAGATTTCTGGTTTTGGTGCCATTTTGTCATACCCAGACAACTGGGTGGGAACTCGCCTGAGGTCTGATGGATAAGTCGAATCAAGTGGAGTAGAAGCAAAAGAATATGTAAGATTTAAACACCCATTTCGAAATATGTTAGGATCATGCCAATTTTTTTGCATTTATTTTTGGTTGATGTAAAGACCAGTTACCAAAGAAACATTTTGAGTTTTAGCTTCCACCAGGGTGCAGTCTTGCAGAACATCAATCCATATGATCAACCCCCACTTCATGATTGGAACCAGAGGCCTCCACTATGGAAATATGAGACGTCTTCTGAGGGTCAGCAGGAACGCTATTTTCATCATTTTTTTTAAAGAAAAAACAATTTGAGATATTAGATAATTCATGGAAAAAATGATTTCCCATTGTGTTTCCGATCTTGTTTGGCTTCAAAAACCCAGAATCTGGAATGGAGCCATTTATAAATTTTAATGAATGAATCGCCATAAAATACTAGAATGTAAAGTCATGTGTCATATCAAAACATCTACAGGACATACACATTCCAAAAGATCTAAAATGCAGGCTCATTCAAGTACACAAATTACACAATAGAGAAACTTGATTTCCATTGCATGTCTAAACATGCCCTTTAAATAACAGGAGAACTAATCGTACTATTCAGAAGCAATTATTGTGCAAGAGTTTTATAATAATAATTTTTTTTGATATAATAATAATGCATAAATCATCAGCTAGAGTTGATGGAGTAACCAGCTGTGGGGACAGTGATCTTCATAGCACCCGAGCTTACCAGCGCTGTCATGGTACGAGACGATCTTCTTGTCAAAGACAATGAGACCCAAAGGAGCATCATCTAGGATGCTGTGGGTGAGGTACGGAGGTGCCAATCTTCCTTCCAATCATGTTCCGCACATTAGCCCTTTCGCCCCTCACTTCTTCACCAGAAAATGAATCCACTTCCATCATCCTCCAATTCTGATCTTTAGCCTTTTTCAACTCCAGCAACTGCAAGAGTAATAGTAGTATACCCCCCTTTGGCCTTCACTAGGCTCAACTCAATGCACTACTCCCCTCTTATTAACAGGATTGGCAACCTGATTGGCTCTTGGCCTGGACACTCACTGTCCTATGCTGGTAAACTGGAACTCATCAATTCAGTGGTGCAGGGAGTTGAATGTTTTTGCTGTCTATTCTACCCATCCCTCACTTGGTGCTGAACCATGTGGTCAAAATATGTAGATCATTTTTATGGGGAGGTAGTAGAAGGCCTCTTCTTGCATGGAAAGAGGTACTTGAGAGGTGGAAGTATATGGGAGGCATTTGTCAAACATGATGATTCTCTGTTATTTAAAAAGCTTGTTGAGCTAAAAGATTTGTTGATTATGCAATGTAGGGATAGAAGTAAGGCTAAAGATCTGATGAAGGAATGGGACAAGGGTGATCAGTTTCAGTGCTTAAAGGCTTATAACTTTTGGAGAGATAAAGGGGTGAAAGTGCCTTGGCACAAGATGATTTGGAAGAATGTATGTGCTACCAAACACTCATTTGTACTCTGGCTTGCAGCTAAAAGGAAACTACTAACTAGTAATAAAATCAGTGGAGATGGGATTGATAGAACCTGTGTGTTTTGTTGTTTAGAGATGGAAACTCTTGATCATTTGTTTTTCAAATGCAGATTATCTTGCACAGTTTGGAACTCAATCAGGAATTGGCTGGGCTTGACTAGAGCCATGTCTACGGTGAAAGCTAATTTGAAATGGTTGATTAAGGAAGCCAAAGGCACAGGTGCACAGGCAGTTGCTAAAAGAGCTTGTGGCCATTACAATATATTATTTGTGGCATTTCCATAACAAAAGAAGATTTGATGGATGCGTCACTCTCCTAGAAGCTATTGTAAAAGTGATCCAAACCCATATGTTTAGAATAGTTTATGACAAATTCCCCTTCTTGTGCATTTGAGTTGTAGTTAATTTTGGCTACTTGCCCCTGAGTATGCCCAGGTTTTGATGTATTTGGGAGTCTTGTGGATGGCGTGCGTTGCCTTTGAGTTGTATATGCTTTTATCTGGTTGTGTGTGCTTTGGGTCCCTCCCCTGGGTATGCCCAAAGCATTTGAATATATACATTTGATCTATATAATTATAATTTTCAGATTAAAAAAAAAATAGTAGTACTCTTTGTCCACTCTTCTCCTAGTGTTTTTGGGGTTCAAGAAGAGAGAAAAACTACTGTTCTCAATGTGTTGTTCCTTCACGGGTTTCGGGGGGAGAAAAGAGGGGTTTCAGGAGAGCAGAAGCAAAGAGAAAACAAAGCATCCATAATGACACCATGTTTGACTTGCTGCTAAAGAAGGAAAAAAAAGAGTAGTGTTGAAGAAATGAGAGAACATTACTAAATAGAGAAAGGGAAGCAAGCATTGAAACTACGTTTGTAGGAACCCAAACCCAAAAAAAGAAAAGAAAAATCAATAAGAAGAAGAGAAAGGAAGGAAATGGGTTTGGTACAGGCTAAACCGTCGAAGGTTTCAAAGAGTTCAGAAAAACAATTGACGGTTTTAGGCTGGAAGGTTTGGTTTGAGACCAAACTGTCGACGGTTTTGGAAATCTCAAGAAAACAGTCGACGGTTTCCTCCGGACTAGCTCACCTATATATATGTGTGTGTGTGTAAGCTCATTTTATTTAGGAAAAAAAAGTTTCTCTCTCTCTCTCTCCCTCCCCCTCCCTCCCGCTCCCCTAGGGTTTGGATTTTTCTCTCTCAAAAACTCTCCCGGGTCTCCATCATGCTCTCCAATCCTCTCTCCTTCTTCTTGGCTTGTCGGTTTCCCTTTCCTCGGTGAGTTGGGGAAAAAGTTAGGAATTGTTCCAGGGAACGTGGTAGGCAGATATTCAAGAACAGATAAGGGGAATAGATTATGTTAGCTTTTTCTTAAATTTGAATCGATTAAATTTGAGTATATGGACTTGCGAATGTTGTATATGATTTTCTGAATGATTTAGGCATTTGAAATTGATGGTTTTCATTATTATTCGTATTTAGAGAAAAACCAAAGTGTGCAGGGTCGATCACCTCCTTTTTCTTATAAAATAGGTATTTTGGATTGAATAAAATTATGGAGATGGTCAGACCTAGTTTGCAGCAAAAATATATTTTTCCCAAACAGTTTATTGTATTACGAATTAACATGCAAATTGTGTGGCATGAGATTAATTCATATTTTATTGCATAATTGAATCTGAGTATTGTTATGGTATTATACGGTGAAAATGTGATTTATACTGATTTCTAAAAATATTGGAAATGCGGTGGAATTCGAGAAATGAAAAATGACAGCTGAATGCCGGGGTTGTGAGATGACGGCTGTATGTCGGGATATGATGTGACAGTTGAATGCCAAGATATGAAATGACGACTGAATGCCGAGATATATTATGACAAGATTTACATGGAAATGTGTATATGGCAGGTTCTATACTGATTTATGAAAATGAGATTATATTACAGTTTTTATTACTTAAATTGCATTATAAGGTTTAAGAACCCTGAGGAACAGTTGTATGAGAGCACAGTACCGTTACTAGTGAATGAGTTAGTGCAGCCACACAGAAGTGGACGTGTAGGCCTTAAGGCAATCGATTTGGCAGCGAAGAGTTTTTGTACCCCTCTGGAGTTCAGACCAGATTGGGTAGAAAAATCAAACTAATAGACAAGATTTCACCAACTTAGCCTGGTGGTAGGCTAGCTAGGGCCAAGTCCAGCCTATGGGCCGCACAACCTGATCATGGGGGGTTTATACATGATGTGGATTGTCTAAAAGGAGGTTTTTTCTACGCATATATGTTAATTTATGTAAATGATGTTATTCACTGAGATGATTTATATTATGAAGGAAAATGGGTATTTTCAACTGTATAGGTGTGAGTTATGCAAATATTTTCGACAGATAAAGTAACTTAAAGAATATGTTAATTACACTGAAACTCATGATAGCCACACATTGATAATAATCTATTCTACCTTAATGTGAAGTGTCTCACCCTAGAAAATATATCATCTTTTCAGGGGCTACAGAATCGAGTCTAGGAGCTCCAGGACGGGACCTATAGGAGTTCGTTGAGGGTGAGTGTTTGGGGACACTCTTTTGTGAATAATAGATGTTTTGGATATTTTGGGTTGTAATATAAATTTAAGTATGATAGATGTGATAGTAGTGAGATAGTAATCTGGTAGGTATAGAATAGATGGTCTTTTGCTTCTGCTGTATATATTTTATTTATGTTATGGAAAGTTAGTACCCGGGACAAGTTAGTACCCGGGACCCTGTTTTGGATCGGGTTTTACATTTGTGGTATCAGAGGTATCTCATATAATGATGTCGTATTTATGTTGATTATGGAAAAAATAAATAAATAAATAAATTTGGGGCTTTACAATGTTCCTTTTTCTCGCCGGCTTGTGCATTACTCCTAGCCAAACAAATCCTTGCAAGTAATACAAAAGGTCAGTTATTGTGTGAACTACCATTACACCTGCAAATTTCATTGATATGTCAAAGTAGGAAACTCCGAAGTAGTCCTAAGATCGAACACCTTGTGGGTCTGATACACTCCCTCACTCATCTTTATGCAATTGTTTATGTTTCTGAGTTCATGGACATCAATCAAATTAACAATAGGTACGGAACTCAGGGACTTGGGTGTTGTGAATTCAAGTCACAAGTAAGAAACTCTGGGATGCCCACCCCTTCCCCTTCCATTGTGACCAAATAAGGAGTTTTCAGCAATAGCAAAAGCCAACAAGCGTTCGTACTAATCCTGATTCCCAGATTTGCACAATGACAATGATTGAATTGCTTGCAAAGATTTTTAGAACAGTCTGCGAGCATTGGCTAGATTTCTGATAAAATTTTCAGAGTCTAGTAGCATGCTTGCACTATATTTGGGAGAGATCTTGGATTTAGATTTGTATGAATTTGAAAAAAAATGTAATACAAAATTATATTAAATTTTGTTCAAATTCATCCAAGTTTAAATCTATGGTTCAAAATCTATGCTCCTAAAGACACAGAAAAATGTCTGGTGACGCAGGCTTATGACAATAGTGGCAAATAAAGAAATCTGCACAATTGCCTTTGGCAGGCATTGAGCAACTTGAGCATGTCTGGATATGACAAGAATAGCCTCAGAATCCTGTGGAAAAAGGACTTAATGAACTAAAATTTTCAAAATCATTGGTGAGAGCCATGAGGCAATTTATCCCTATAAACATCAAAATTTTCAACATCTTTATCACACTCCCAAGAAGGTTCAGACAGTAACTGACCCCAAATGACATGCATTTTTAGAAAGAAAAAAAAAATGTACTGATGAATCGTGCTCCTTTTTTCAACTAAAATAGAGGATATCCCATTCCAAAGGTTTCCCATGATCGAGTTTACATAATAAGCAATTGGCAAATCTCAAACAGCATTCATATCACAAGTAGAAAAGGATAACAAGAAGAATGCCAAAACTGAATATTAAAATAAAATCTAACAAAGAAGACAAATAAGAAACTCTATCATATGAAGCCGAGTAATAATGAATTTCTCCCAAGGCCACTCTTGGAGCTTCGGTTATGTTAAATAAGGCAGTTCGCATCTTACCTTCCAAACAGATCACTCCACTGACTTGCTTTTCTTCCTTTTAGTATCATTCAGCTTCACTTCAACGTTCTTCAACCTCCCAGCTTTTCTCTCCAAGGATAATCCATCTCTCTTCTGCTTCACACCAGCTCCGGTCTTAACATTCTTCAATTTCTTCAACTTTTTGTCATCACTTGGCTTGGCAAAAGCAGATTCCTTCATCAAACCTCCCTTCTTTCTCTTCTTACTTCCCAATTCATGACTACCCGTTTCATCATTCTCCCTCCCATTAATTATTCGGTCACTTTCATCACCACCAGTATCCACTTCATCTCCACCCAACAACTCATCAACATTATTATCCATGTAGCAAACTTCATGGATCCTCCCCTTCTTCAGACTCTTCTTCTTACCCAGTTTCTCTTCTGCTTTTACCTTAATAGCCTCCTTCTCATTGGTTTCCTCTTTAGTCCCCATCTGATCACTCTTGATTCCCTCAATCTTCAACCTTGCATCCGGCAATGCCTGATACACCGGCAAGGCCAAAGACTCCGAGAACTTCAGATGAAACGACCGCACATTCGCCCATTTCTTGGGCACAAACTCGGCAGCCCCATTAATTGCCGCAACCACATTCTCCACAATGTCCTCCCTCTCCATCGAGGCCCTCGCCACTCTCACCACACTACAAGTGCCCGTCGGCAAATATAGCAACGCCGACCCACACACCCTCTCAATTTGCTCCTTCCAGTTCTTTTGGGTCAAATCCACTGGCACCGGAGTCTTCTTCTTCTTAAAGAATTGCTTCCCCAACAGCCTCGGGAGAAGATGAACAATCCGCTTATCCACCAAAAACATACCATACGAGTTACAGAGCTTCCGCTTCCTCTCATATTCACGATAATCGGTTTTGAGCTTGGATAACCTGAGGACCTTCGAAATCGGGATATCTTCAGATTTTACCTTCTTTTTCGCGGCCTCCGCTGTGAGATTGGACTTGGGTCGATCGTCGATGATGAGACAGAGCTCAGAGGTAGATGGAGTATGGAGAGGGTGTGGGATGGGGATTTTGAATGGGTTTGTGGGAACCTTCGAAGGTATTTTCTTGAGGGTTAGGACAAGGTAGACGAAGTGGTCTTCGTCTAGGAGTTGGGGTTTCTCATTCTTGGACTTGGAGCTGTTCCATTTGACGAGGGCATTGACGGCCTTCTCGACGGTCTCCTTAACCTTCTCAACGGCGCCGATCGTTGAAGCCATTGACACGACTCCCCAAGCACTTCACTGGATCTTTTAGCTAGCTTGTGGAGGCGCGTTGTGCTGCGATAGGGGAGAAAGGTCACCGCCCTGCCGCTGAGTTGGACTGCCGAACTGGTGCGGTGGCGCTATCTGCTCTGGTGGTCGCTGGGTGCTCTGGCGTCTGTGCTGTCTGCGCCATGGAATGGAATAGCCGACTTGAGAAGAGGGAAGACCGAAGGTTTTAGGGTTTACGCTTTTGCAATTGCAAGCGACTGGGTTTGGCCTTGGGCTTGGGCTTGGGCTTTGGGCCTGAGTCAATAATGAAACTAACTAATAGCGCGGGCCTTGGTCAATAATAAAAGCAACCTCATTTTTTAGAACTTTAAAAAAATAAAACACACTCTATCTCTTTAAACTTTACTAAAAAGATAAGCGTCTCCATCGAGATCTAAAAAAGTTTAGAAACCTTTCTTTTAAATTTCAAAAATCTTATAAGTTTTTCTCAACATTTATTTTTTAGGATACTTAAACTCCTCATACAGTTTGTCTTTTTTACCACATGTAAAGAGAGGTTCATGTTTTTTAACAAACCTTAGAAGAGGTTCATAAATTTTTTTTTTGAAATCTTAACAAAGGTACTTGTCTTCTTGTCAAATCTCAAATGAGGCTTGTATCATTTGTCATATGACTAATAAAACTATAGGCAAACCCTATTTGTTAACGGTTCAACTTGTCTCTTATTGGTTTAATGAGTAATTTTTTTCAAACCATATTTGGCTAGTTTAGTACGTTAATTTCATACATGCAGCTTTAAATAGGTTGAATTCAATTTTAATAAAAATATTTTTTATCCTTTTTTTTCATATTAATTTTCACTCTCTTCCCCTCTTTTACTAATTCCCATTTGATAACACTTGAAAATTTACTTCTAGTTTAACTACTTATCAATTAAAATAAATATTTGTACCCCAGAACATTTATTTGGTCAGTTTGAAAATGATATACCTCAAATATATTACTTACCATAAATCCAAAAGAGACTAGAGCCCAGCATTGATGAGGGCAATTATCACCTAAGTCAACTGCTCAAACAGAACAATTGACGCCAGCTCCATGATGACTAGAGCAATCTACGCCAATGTTATAACAACTGGAGTGATTTACTATTGCGTCATAATTCGCTAATAAATGGCACATCACCCTTGGGTCAAACTCCATCACTATAAATGGAGATTCAGAGAAGAGGCTAAGGTATCTCATTCTAAACTCTACTTTACTGTTGCATAAAAAACCTCTCAAGTCAATCCCTAACTTAGGCATCGGAGTGATCCGCCGGAGTACACCCTGGGTCCTCCAAGCCTTGCTTATTTATCTCTTTTTAGGTGGTCGTGATCAAGGATCGTGAAGGCCGTTCAATTTTTGGTTGCAACAGTTGGCGCCGTCTATGGGAACTTCTTGAGAGGTTTTCTCTTTCAATCCTTGATCATGACTACATCGTCTGAAATACCATCGTCTGACACCTAGACGTACTCGATGCCGTTTGATCCATCGCCAATTGGGACCCTACCCAGTGTAAACTCTTCATTTGCGGAATTGGATGGGACACTACCATCAAGAACCTCCACAATCTCTTCTCCACCTATGGTGACCTCGAAGAAGCCATCGCGATCCTTGGTAAGGTCACCGAGAAAAGTAAAGGGTACGGGTTTATTACGTTCAAACACATCAATGACGCTTTACTCGCATTGAAAAAGCCAAGTAATAAAATTGACGGACGAATAACCGGGACCCAGCTTGCGATATTGGGAAATTTCGGATCTAATACGAATCTGATTACAATTGATGTTTCTATGCGCAAGATTTATGTAGCCAACGTGCCTATTCTCAAGGTATGATTTTTTCTCCATCATACAATAATAATTCTAAAAAAAAAAAAAAAACAAATAGACGTCATAGTTTCAACCCTTGAAAAGCTCCATCTTAATGGCTAATAATAATTAATAGGATGTTCAAGTTATTTAATTATTTAAACAATGACCTATGCACCAAATGCATAGTAGGGTCATGATAGCTGCACTGCAAGTCAAATAAACAAAGCCAAACTTTGAAATTCCAATGGGTTGGCCGAATGCACCATGGGTTTGGCAATAATGACTTTTGCACATTCATGTGCGTTGAACAGTGCTTTGAATAGTGAATTTGAAATTGCTATTGGGAATTTGAGTTGAAATTACAACGCACATTGAAATTGCACAATTGTAGCAACTACAATCGGCAAAACCTCAAATAGAAAAATCAAACTCCTTAGTGACATTCTATCAAGCACCTGGAGCCTAATCAGCTGAACAATCCACACCATAATTAAAACAAACAGTAACAAAATCGCCGTCGTCAATGGTAGGCATCTCGCAGATCTCAATCTCAAACTTCAATCTACCATTGCACTCAAAACCCCATCCAACATGGGACTCACGAATCAACTAGGATACAATTGAATAATCTGAGTTTATAGACCCCACATATGACACAGACAACACAAAAATAGTCTGCGAAATCTATAACATTGCACGCTTACTTGCAGTTCCCTTTGCCATAAATGATCGAACACTTGGTGCATACACATCCAAACCCTTTGAAACAATCGATTAAGAATCCTAACTGATATTGAAAATACCATAACTCACATCTTTAACCCCAATGAAATCAAAACTGCAAGAACCTGTTGAATTGAACAACCATCCTAGCATCATAAATTATCAAAATGTTACTGAAGATATAGCCCAAAAAATGAGCACAGCTCATTAGGTAAGGAAGAATCGGCCCAACTGATGAGCAACGCTCATGAGATCAGAAGACTGCCCAAAAAATGAGCACGACTCATTAGGCAAAGAAGAATCAGTTCAACTGACAAGCAACGCTCGTGAGGCTAGAAGACTGCCCAAAAAATGAACACATCTCATTAGGCAAAGAAGAATTGGCCCAATTGACGAGCAACGCTCGTGAGGCCAGAAGACTGCCCAAAAAATGAGCACAACTCATTATGCAAAGAAGAATCGGCCTAACTGACGAGCAACGCTCGTGAGGCCTAAAAACAGCCCAAAAATATGAGCACAACTCATTAGGCCAGAAATGACAAAAAAGAAGAGCATGACTCATGAAACTACAAGTAGCCCAAAATGCCTCAAGAAGAGCTGCTTGACAAAAACAAAAACAAAAAATAAAATAAAATACAACTTTCGAACTTTGGAAGCCAGCTTCAAAAATTCGAAACTGAAGGGGGGACAACTGATATACCTCAAATATATCACCTACCATAAATCCAAAGGAGACTAGAGCCCAGCATTGATGAGGGCAATTACCACCTAAGTCAATTGCTCAAGCAGAACAATTGACGCTAGCTCCATGATGATTAGAGCAATCTACGCCAACGTTATAACAACTTGAGCGATTCACGTTTGCGCCATAATTCGCTAATAAATGGCACATCACCCTTGGGTCAAAATCTATCACTATAAATGGGGATTCAGAGAAGAGGCTAAGGTATCTCATTCTAAACTCTACTTTACTGTTGCATAAAAAACCTCTCAAGTCAATCCCTGACTTAGGCATCGGAGCGATCCCCCGGAGTACACCTTGGGTCCTCCAAGCCTTGCTTATTTATCTCTTTTCAGGTGGTCGTGATTAAGGATCGTGAAGGCCATTCAATTTTTGACTGCAACAGAAAAAAAAAAAAAAAAGTAAATGAGAACTTAAAATTTTCTTCTTATTTTCAATGAATTTGTGTAAGGAATTCAAGACTTTTGTGATATTTCTTATAAGTGTTACTCATATTACCTACCTCGTAATTTTGAATAAATATTCAATTTTACTTACAAGTAATGTTCACGATCCACATGGCAAGAAGTGAATGGATGGGGTGTACGACGCCAACATTACTTCACCCATTCATCTCTTGGCATGTGGTGGTCGTGACAGTCATCATTTTTCTTTATTTACAATTTTGGATTGTCTCATCAAAGTTAAACTCTAAGATTTTGAGTTACTATATTTATGTTTATGATTGTTTGATCATTAATTTAATACTCTAGCCTTTTGAAAAAAAAAAAAAAAATCATCCTCTCAAAAACAATGAGGGACTTGTTTCAATGAGAAAACTCTTTTATGATTATTTTTCAAGAAGTTTGCAATGAGTAATGTGAAGTTAATTGTTAACATATAACGCAAACTACAAGTGACATAGACTATATGATCATGTAACGTAACTAAGTGACATGCAATGTATGTAAAATCAAGTTATATTTTCTCAAGTGTTTAGATTGTTAAAGAACTCATTTTATAATGACATTTTTGTAGCTTATTTCTATAATGGGACAATACTTTCTAATTGATAATATACCAATCAAAAAAAAGTTTTTTAGTTGATGAATTATATGATTTTTAGTCATTATTTATACTTGCAACTAACTAGACACCTCCAAAACCCCTTCTAATAGTATGCTTGGTACATATGAATGGAATGAAATTGGAAAAAAAAAATGCAATCAAACTAATCACTTGAATTAAGCATAACTATTGTTCGTTAAACTTCTTACAAGTCGATTTTCTAGCTTTTAGATGAGTCCAATCATTAAGAAGTTAAGGAAACTCAAGACCTAAGAGTCCATCTATGTACCCTCTTTCTTTAAAGCAAGATATAAGGCACGAAGCGCAAGAACTTGGTTTGGTTTTACTGCTTTCCCCTTAGACTAAGATTTCATCATGCTCGACATTCAAATTTTCATTTCTTTCCTTTCTTACCTAATTCCATTCCACTAACCAAACATTACTTAAATCATTAATCTAGTGTATGCGCGCGCGCGTGCGCACGCACACACACACACATGCATGTATATAGGTATGTATGTACATAAACCAACTTAGCTTGGTTTGCAAATGAAGTCGGCATTGATTTGCTATGCTCAATATTGTTAGTTAAATTCTTAACCTAGCCCGAGCTTGAATGGAGCTCAAATCTAGTCTGTATATATTGGTTCAAGCTTGTTTATTGAAGTGTTATATAAGTTCAACCCTACAATTGAGCATTAGTTTAGTTAATTTTTTAAGTACATTATTTTGAAAGGTTTATCAAACTAACATATATAGACAATTTTATGAATAAAATTATCAAATCAAAATAATTTGTTATAAATCAACATTATCTCATGATGATATCGCTAGACAATAAATCAAATGTAAGACATTAGAAATTTGTTCCTTTTTAAATTTTATTCAATGTTTGGTTACTTTCCTACTTTACTAAAGTTGGTTAGTTTTTTTTTTTAATAACAAAATTGCATCAGGAACTAAATGGTCTTTAACGAATGCATAACCAATCTTGGAAATGAGTTAATGCACAAGCTCATTCATGAGAAAATCGACAAGCCTTTGTCGATGGTCATTTTGTTCGAATGACTAAATACCCTTTTCGACACTCCTAAAATGTAGCTTCTTCCTCTGTGTCTTCCCTCCCCAATATTGTTACTTAATTCAACTAAAATCACCACCTTACATCCAACCAAACTTATTTGAAAAAACCCAAATCACTATTTTGAACCACGTAGAACTCATTGAAACCTAAAAAATGCAACATTAAAACTTTAAATCATCCATTTAAACCCTTTAGAACTTTGAATCATTGCATCAAACCCACTTAAACAATAATTCTCATTTTGAATCCACCGAAACCTAAAACAATCATATCAAATCAATATTGAACCTCACTGAGACCTTAGACCATCCAATTGAAATCCTAACCCTAAAATAAATTCCATTGGAAACACCAACAATCCTAACAAAGCACAATTGAAACACTAGGTGCACCCTCAAAATCCAATTCCCAAATTGCCCCCAGTCAAACCCCCAATATCCAAATCAAACCTCAATTTCATTCTAAACCTTCAAATCACTACAAAAAAAAAGGACTTTTAGTGATGGTTTAAAACTGTCACTAATAATATAAAACTATGACTATTAATTATTCATGATGGCTTAGTGACCCTTATGGATTGGTGACTATAACGGTAGTCTCAACTAACTATTAGTGACGGATGTGGACAGTCACTAAAATTGTAATACCATCACTATAATTGACACTATTTTTGGGCTGAAAATCGGCGCTAAAAACATACTATTAGTGACGGTTTTGAAACCTTTACTATTGTCCACTTTTAGTGACGGCTCGCAATTGTCACTATTGCCCTTCTTTTAGCAACAGTTTGCAACCGTCACTATTAGGACACCTTTAGTGACGGTTTTGGAGCAATTCACTACCACCCAACTTTTACTGAGGCTGTAAAATCATCATTAAAAGTTTCGAATAATTATTATTTTTTTTCACAAAATCACCCTTAATTCCTGTGATAACCCTGTAATTAATTTTCATCACACATCATATTGAACCATAATTAAGGATCAATTCCTGTAATTTCTAAGAAAATGAAAATGTATATACATAAAAACTATTACAATGTGTATACATCATATATATAGACACACATACACACACACATGATCTGTTCACATAACAAAAAATACAAAAAAAATGTTTACATCATTATTGTCATGCTCATTGTCGTCCTCATCATCATTCGACAAACTGTAAACCCTATGAAGTAATAATTATACAGAAAATTAGTATAAAATTTTTGAATAGGTACGTACTATAAGTACAAATGATTTGATAGTAAGAATGAATATATATAGTTAAATAACAAATTATACAACTTTAAATATCAAAGTTTGATCAGCTGGGGAGGATTTTTTGGACACTGTCAGTTCCGACACGTTCAATTCAATGTCACAGACGTGACAAAACTGACCCCACTCAATTGAGACCTCGTATACCCGACTTAGACACCTGAGTGATGAAATCAACTAAATATAGATCTACTTGTTTGTAAAGTAAGTTTATTTCGAAGCGCCTAATTTTCAACTAGAGAGGAGTTCTTGGACACTGTCAGCTCTAACACATCCAAGTCAATGTCACGAACGTGTCAAAACTAATCCCACTTGATTTGGACTTCGTATGCCCGACTTGAATACTTGAGTGCTTAAATCAACTAAGTATACACACACACACACACACACACACACACACACACACACACACACACACACACACACACACACACACACACACACACACACACATATATATATATATATATATATATATACTTGCTTGTAATGTAAGTTTGCTTCTAAGCGCCTAAGTTTTAGTCGGGAAGGATTTTTTTGGCATTGTCAGCTCCGGTACGTCTAGATCAATGTCACTGATGTGTCAGAACTGACCCTGTAACGACCTGTTTAATTTATCATATCGATCATTTTTTCCCACATAATGATAATATCTTGGTAAACCATAACCCTCCTGGACCCAAAGTACCATGGGTAACTTGAAATATCACTATTACCTAAGCAGCAAGAAACGTGAAATCCAATATAATCAAAATTACCATACAACCCAATACCAGAGTTTACTACAACAGTCACATAAATATACACATCTCAAAAGTATCCAAAATAATCCTAGGGTCGCTACCCAAAAATCCGTTTGACCCTAGCAAGTACTGACCCTTCAGGTAAGGTAGGACTACCAAACACTAGCCGCTCTTCTATCTGGGGCTCCTGAAATGTTCATATAATTTGGGGCCATACATATCTCAATAAGGGAAGATAAACTAATACTAGTGTGTGACAACATAAGCATTTCTGTGTTATACATATAACAGTATATAAACATATTTGGTTAAACTGTCTGTATCATATCTGGGAAAACATGTATACAATCATATCATGATAGAACATATTGGATTTCCATAAACACAATTCATCTCATATAATGATAATACAAAAACAACCCTAGAAGGTTAGCTGGCTGGTGTCATGTCTTACTCCCACATGACTGGGTTGTACGACCCGAAGGCGGGACCTGACAATGACTAGTCGACCACTGCCGAATCAAAAGCAAAAGTCTGTAAGTATGATGGGTCTGCCTTTACTGGTTCATACACCAGGGGCGCCAACACTTCAATAAACCACATCAACTGCCATCCTCCTGCTGCCTTGTACGGCTAGCTGTAGCACTAACATATCATGATCATGATCATATAACTACGGTACCGTGCTTGTGTAAGCCTAAACCAAGCCAACCAGGTTCTGATAACATATAATACATTTTCAAACTATGATACATGGATATTTCATAATATTAATTGTCAAGTCAATATCATCATATCATTTCATAACATAATATGAAAATCTTTGGCCTTTATGTCGGCATTTCATATTTTATCAATCACAGCCCGTACACCATATCACATATCAAATAAAAGGCTTGGCTAGTACGCCGGCATATCATATAAAAGGCTCAGCCCGTACGCCGGCATATCATGTAAGAACATCCTCGCCCGTATGCCGATATATCATATAAAACTCTCGACTTGTACGCCGATATACCATATAAAAACTCTTGGCCTGTATGCCAGTATATCATAGTAAAATTTAGTATCATTTAACATTTTCCCAAAAAATAGTAATTCATAATAAATTCTGCTCATGCCACAAAAAATGGGTATTACACATTTAAAACATATCATCATTTACAGCAGTATTTTCCCAAATATAATGTTAATATATATATATATATATATATATATATATATTCCTGAAATTAAATGTTGTAAAATTATACATACATTTTCATGAAAACAACTAGTTTAGTTTATCCCCTTATCTAATTCTTTAAAAACCCCTAAAGTATATTAGTCCTCCACCCGCAGGGTTTTCCGTTCAACACCCTGAAATCAACATCTTTCAGAACAAAACTATGTATTTTCTTGACTACTACAATTTCTACAATTGTAGGAAAGTCAAATACTAAATAAAATGCCTTACATTAAACTTGGGATGTAGTCCAAGCTAGCCCCACCGACGATCTACTCCAGCAGACTTGTAGGGAACTTCCGCAGGAGTATCGTGGCGGCTTCAGATCATTGATCTGATGAAAAACGGACCCAAAAACCTAGAAAGAAGGGTAGGGAACCGAAGAGGAGAGAGAAAGAGAGGTTTGTGTGTGCATTTTCAGCCAAAAATGAAGTTTAGGCCTATTTATACACTAACCTTAGTTGACGAGCCACATCACTTCATCGACGAGGTCAAGAAGTATATTCATCAACGAATGCTTACTCCTTGTCGACTAAATTCAGAACTGCGATAAAATCCTCTTGGTATCTTTTTATTGACGAGACACGTCCCCGTTGACGAGGCCCTTATGTGTTCTCGTCGATGAATCCCCTGTGTTCGTCAACGAGTTCCTCTTTAAATATTAAAATTAAATTTCCTTTTCCCCCTTCTTTCATTATTTAAATACCATAATTTCCCTGCATCACTACATTCTCCCCTCCTTATAAAATTTTGTCCTCGAAATTTGCTATTCATATGATTCATCATCCCTTAAAGACAAAATGGTCTACTTATTTTATTACTTACCCTCACTTATGACAAAGGAATACTGTGGTTACATTCCAAGTCCTGGGAGATTACATATATAAAATAAAATTTCCCCCAAAACTAAAAGCCTACTCACTAACTAAACTACTTCATGTACCTGCAAAAGAAATATTACCTAACTACTTACATTTTACCCTGTTATGACCAAACCTCTTAGAACAATTGCGGATATTTCTGCCTTATCTGTCTTTAGAGCTCCCAAGAAGTTTCTTCTATTGCGTGATTTCTTCATAAAATTTTTACCAAAGGAATCTTCTTATTCTGCAATTCCTGCTCCTTCATGTCCAGAATCTATACTGGTACCTCCTCATAAACTAGTGAATCACTTAGCTCTAATTCACCATAGCTGATTACATGAGAAGGATCTGAGATGTATTTCCTTAACATGAAACATGGAATACGTTGTGTATCCTGGACAATATGGGTGGTAAAACTAACCTATAGGCAACTGGCTCTACTTTCTCTAGAATCTCAAATGGGCCAATGAACATAGGACTAAGTTTACCTTTCCTTCCAAATCTCATAACTTCTTTTAATGGAGTCGTCTTCAAAAACACATGGTCACTGATATCAAACTCTAACTTCCTGCGGTGGTTATCGACGTAACCCTTCTGTCGGCTTTGAGCTGCACTAATTCTATCTTTGATGAGTTGAACCTTATCACACACTTGCTGCACTAACTCTAGCCCCACAACTCGCCGCTCACCCATTTCATCCCAAAATAAAGGAGAACAAAATTTCCTACTATAGAGCGCCTAAAACGGTGCCATGCCAAAGCTGGTTTGATAACTATTATTATACGCAAACTCCACCAACGACATAAACTGGGTCCAACTACTCAAAATCCAGTATGCATGCTCAAAGCATATCTTCCAATATTTGTATCGTCCTCTTAGTCTGCTCGTTTGATTAAGGATGTAATGTCGTACTAAAAGATAACTGAGACCCTAAAACCTCCTGCAAGCTCCTCCAAAATCATGACGTGAAACGTTGGTCTCGATCTGACACTATAGACGTTGGCACCCCATGAGAACGGACTATCTCCTGAATATAAATCTCTGCTAAACAGTTAAAGGAGTAGCTGATCTTGATAGGAAGAAAATGGGTGGTCTTAGTTAAACGATCTACAATCACTCAAATAACATTCTGACCATGTAATGTCGATGGTAGCCATGTAAAAAAATCCATAGATATGTGATCTCATTTCCACTTTGGAATAAAAAGTGGCTGCAACTGGGTTGCCGGCCTCTGGTGCTCAACTTTTATCTGCTGGCACGTCAAACATTGTGCTACATACTCAGAAATCTCCTTCTTCATACCACTCCACCAATAATACTTTCACAGATCCCTATACATTTTCGTACTACCGGGATGAACTGTGTACAAAGATCTATAAGTCTCCTCTAAAATGGTTTTCTTGATGTCAGCATCGGTAGGAACACATAATCTAGAACAGAACCGCAAAGCTCTATCATCTGTAATACATAATTCCTCCCCCTGACCATTCTGCACTCTAACTAACACCTCTGCTAATTTTGGATCATCTTTCTAAATAGTTTTAATCCTTTCCTGTAGAGTAAGCTACACCACTAGACTAGCAATACATGCATGTGGATCACTCCCAACCAACTCTATGCCGAGTCTCTTCAGATCCATCATGATAGGATACTGGATCTTCATAGCTACCAACGCTGGTCCCATCGACTTCCTGCTTAACACATCAGCTACCACGTTTGCTTTCTTTGGGTGGTAACTGATGGTACAATCGAAATCTTTAATAAGCTCTAACCGCCAAGGTATGTGTAAAGACCCAAAAAATTAAAATGATTAAAATAGTTAGGAAAAAATAATAAATAAAATAATAAATAAAATTAATTAATTAATTAAAATTACTAATCAATTAATTAGTTAAATATTATTAAATTGATGAATTAAATAAATAAATAAAGAGAAATAATATGAAGGAAAAAAAAAAACTACTTGATATAAGATATATATATGTATATATACATGTAAGTTATTATATAGTATATATATATGTTTATAAAAAAAAGGTATAATGTTATAATGTTATAATATAATATATTATATTATATACCATAAATCAGTTTGGATGATTTATCCAGATTGAATTTAGATCTTCAGAATAGAGGTGGCCAACCCCCCTTGAAATTCTTCTGTGTGCCTTCAGCTCGCTCCATCTCCGTTTCTCTCTCAATTTCTCAACGGATTTGCAGTGGATCGGGAAACGGAAGGTACCGTTGGATTCCTGGTTCCGCTGCCGACATTTCTATTGGAGTAGATTTGTTGTGGGAACAACTTAGGCACTACTTTTGGGAAAAAGGTAGTTTTTTCCTATTTTCCCAATTTCTCTTTAAATATACTGTTAAATCGACGATCGGATACCACCACGTGATCCCAGTCGCGATTGTCGTCATTTTGACGTAGGTAAACTTTCAATTGGGGTTTTCTAGACCCCACTCCAAAGCGAGAGTGAGATTTTAGAAATTTGGCAAATTGGTTATATTTGCGGGTATAACTATTTATTTGAAAATTATAGCCCTAGGAAATATTTAAATATTATTTTATTTAGAAATAATTTAATGGAACTAGGGTTTTTGAATCAGGGTCCAAGTGAGCGCCGCAAACATCTTTTCGGGGTCCTGTTGGTGTAATACAAGAAATCAGGTAAGTGGAAATTATATATTAAATCATATTTTATGAAATTAAAGGTAATAAATTATGTTATATTATATGTATGTTTTGGTGTGAATTATAAAATGTCAACCATGTAAAAATATGTTTCCTGAGCCTAGGATTGCTTATGTAGTTATGTATATGTGAAAGTAAATGAATGAAAGTGAAAAGTGATTTCTGAGGAATTATGTAAAAAAAGAAATGTATTTTCAGCATATAAATGTTAAATGTGGGTTGACCTATTTTATAGGAATATGCATGAATTTTTATTGTTAAATTGTGTGGCATGAGATTCTATGCAAATATATGTTAAATGTATGAGATGCAGCTAAGTAAGTAAGACATTATGAATAAAATGTCATATGAACAATGTTGCCTGTGTATGTTAAATGCAACCATATAAACGTAAGACAGCTGAAAGACAGCCATGTTAGCAGATCTAGCTTATTTCTATGTGGACTAACTGATGATAGTTAAAAGGAGTTGTGTTAGTAGATTCTAACGCATTTCTATGTGGACTAACTAATGATAGCTAAAGACCAGCTGTAGTACGAAAGAATGAAATGAAAACGTTATGCAATGAAATGACAATGCAATAAAATGAAATGTGAAACATGAATGATATGTGTTAGCAGATTCTAGCGCATTTCTATATGGACTAATTGATGATAGCTAAAGACCAGTTGTAGTACGAAGGAATGAAATGAAAACATTATGCAATGAAATGACAATGGAATGACAATGTAATGAAATAAAATGTGAAACGTGAATGATACAAATGGGAAAGAGTCACTTAAAGTGAAATGCAATGCAATGTTAAACTATAAATATGAACAAATGTGTATGATTAAATAATGATAGAAAGAATGATGTATTATGATATTAGAAGTATGTATGTATGTAAAACATGTTACGATTGGGCAAGGCGTACCTTTCGCATAAGGGCTTGCTGAGTAAGGCAAATGCACTAGTAGCTACAGATGTGGCAATAGCCGCATAACGTACTAGAGCAGAGGGAACCTACTTATATGGGTAGGTAGATTTTCCTATCCTTAGGGCCTTTGCCGGTAAACTATTGTTGAACTGTGTGAGTACTAGATTAATCTTACATTTGAGGGCTTACTAAGTAAGATGAGTGCTCTGGTATGTTTTAATTGTGACCTTAGGGTTACCTAAGTATCAGAGCAAAGGGGTGCTACTTAAATAGGCGGATAATCACCCCTATCCTTAGGTAATCTCGTGGGTAAATCTCTGCATGTGATTGTTTAGGTTCAGAAAATGGTTTTAATGTTATGATAATGATTTGCAGATGTATTTAAAATGATATCTATATACCTCATATTAGTCACACGTTATGTTTAATATATTATTTCTTCCCTTACTGAGATGTGTCTCACCCGAATACGAATTTTTTTTTTTTTCAGGATTTCCTCGAGATTGAACTTTAAGAGCTTGAGGTTTTTGTAGCATTATTGGGAAATATAAAAAGAAAATGGTATATTTATATGTTAATTATGGGGAATGTAAATATTTATGTTTTATGTCTTTATGTTTTAAGGCTGTTGAGTAAGGAATGATTGTGAAAATACTGAAATGTTTTGGGAGTTATGTAGATTTATGGAATTGCAGGCGATAGATGATTTATTATGAATTATAGTTAGAATTAGTAAACTCTGGTATTATGTTATATGGAGATTATGTTTATATTTTCCGTTGCGTATATATTGATTTATGGATTATCAGGGATTTTATCAAGTATAACGCGTCGGACCCGGGTTTAAGGGTTTGAGGCGTTACAATATGAGTTTGAAGAGTTAGAGTCTTATGCTTTTCTTACCAGTTGCAACGATCCAAATACATTTCAAGAGGCGATGCACAACCAGGAGAAAGGTAGGTGGATGGGAGCAATGATTGGGGAGATGAAGTCACTACATAAAAATCATACTTGGGATTTTGTGGAGCTTCTAGATGGGAATAGGCCGATAGGTTGCAAATGGGTACATAGGAAAAATGAGGCAATTTTAGAAAAGGAAGGAGAGAAATTGAAAACATGGTTGGTGGCAAAAAGATACTCATAGAAGAAGGGAATAGATTATGATGAGATCTTTTCACCTGTGGTCTGACATACTTCTATCAGGATTATGTTGGGGTTGGTATAGCCCATTATGATCTTCATTTGGAACAAATGGATGTGAAGACTATGTTTCTTCACGGTGACTTAGAGGAACCGATTTATATGGTACAGCTGAAAGGATTCAATAAATCGGGGAAAAAAAAATTAGTTTTTAAGTTGAAAAAATCTCTTTACGAGTTGAATAGTCTCAAAGGTAGTAGTATAAAAGATTTGATTCCTATATGATGAAGATCGGCTACAAAAGGTGTGAGTATGACTGTTCACTACAAAAAATCAGAGTATCAGTGAAGGATCAAATCTGTCACTAATAGTCATAAATTCATCACTAATAGTAATAGTGACGAATTTATGACTATTAGTGACGGTTTTAAAATAGTTGCTATATCTACTGTTACTACTACTAACTATCAGTGACGAATTCTAAATTCATCACTAATAATGGAGTATTTGTGAATGATTATAATCGTTACTAAAACCCTAATACCGTCATTATAAATTCTTCATCGGTTCAGCTCAAATTCGTCACTAATAGTAGGGTATTAGTGACAAATTATAAATTCGTCACTAATAGTAGGGTATTAGTGGAAGATTAAAATTCATCACTAATAGTGAAGTATTAGTGAATGATTAAAATTCATCACTAATAGTGTAGTATTAGTGACAATTTTTAGATTTGTCACTAATATTTTATTATTAGTGACAAATTTGAATTTCGTCACTAATACCCTACTATTAGTGACGAATTTTAATCTTTCACTAATAATTAGAAAAATTAAAAAAACCTTCAATACTATTTTTTTTAATCATCAATTCCTATAAAAATTTGTAATTACATTTTCACCTATATAACTTGAAACCATAATTATTACAAGATTCATAAATCATTCAAAATTTCGAATTCAAATACAAATTCAATTAAAATAAAGAAATAACATATGTTGAGATAACAAAAAAAATTTCAAAATATTCCAAATTTAAATAAAAATACTAGTACAAATTTAAATTAAAACACAAAAATTTCATTTGTTCAAATAATAATAAAAATTACAAAGAAATAATCAAAAGTTGCATCCAACGACTGTAGTGCATGCATGCATGACATCGTGCTGATGTTATGACAGCCATGAACCCTACAAATTAAGAGTCATTAAAAAAAATTAGTATACAAATGGAGAGCTGATGCTTAGTATAATTAGGAAAAATAATTATATGATATAACAAATTCGCAAAGATTTTATAATCATGCATATTACACAATTTGTACGATAGTAATATCAATAATGAAAAAAATAATGTCAGTATTTAAAGCTAAACATTGAGTTCACATATTTCCATTGAGTTGCATACTTGAAAGGTAACCTATAAAGTCGAAGGAATGATTGGAGAATTGGTTTATATAGATCCTTCCTAGTTGAAACTATATATAAAAACGACATTGCTAGAAATTGGTAAGGTAATATTTTCATTTATTCATCAGAAGGGGTGACCCTTTTGAAGCCAGAATCGATTTTTCTCGATATTTAATATAATGCATGAAAGGGTCTTTGAATAACTATGAGAAGATACACACAAAACTATACTTGCAACTACTTACATATATTATGTGTAATTACCTTTTAATTTTTTGAAGGTAAAACCGAGTAAATTCATTAATAAACAATGCTCAAGTCAGAGGCCTAAGGATACAAAAGTGCAGGAAGACCCAAAACAGGAAACCAACAAGGTAATAAAAATAGTGAACAACCAACAAATCAACAAAAAAATTGAAGAGAACACCAATAATAGAAATTGCCAAAATGGCATAATCAGCCACCGATAATTTGATACGGTTCATTAACCATACGTGTAATTATTATCTTAAGATTGAGACATCTTTAGTTAGGAGGTTGTTTTATCTTTTTTTTTTTTTTTTTTTGTGATAGTGTTTAAAGTCTTTTAGGTATGTTTAGTCATGAAAATTATTTTATAATTTTTTTCTATGATGGTGTTTAAGACCTTTCAAATAGTTGATTAATTTTTTAGGACATGAGGTTAGTTTGTCCTTCTACCCTAATCTCTAAATAAATAAATTTATGTCTAATATTTGAGTCCACTGTTGCCCTTTTGATGAGCTTAGGTGCTTATGAGTAGGTAACATGGATCCTTATGTCATCCTTCTTTGCCGTACTCAGGAGCATGAAAGAAGCATTGCATTAGGTGGGTCTTCAATTAGTTTGAATTTATGCCTAAGAAATTATGGAAGGAAAGTGAAAACAATTTTTGTTGATTGCTGGATTAGTGTACTTACAATGGACATTTAAGCTATGTACTTAATGGTAAAAGTGATCATTGTAATGTATATTATATAAGTTTGGTCACTGTTATGTATAAATGGCTGATACAGGGCAAGGGTCTCAGCCAAAATGGAATGAGAATTTTGTATTCACCATAACTAGTGAGGTCTCCAAACTTAGGATGAAGATCATGGACAGTGATAGTGCTACTCAAGATTATTTTGTGGGATAAGTAACATGAGTTGCAATTTATTATTAGTTGTTTCTCATTTTTTTTTTTCATGTCATTATTTGCTCAAAGTACTGACTTGGTTGCATCCTACTTTTTTATGCATTATACTTGCTG
Organism: Malania oleifera; assembly: GCF_029873635.1. Classification (NCBI taxonomy): domain Eukaryota; kingdom Viridiplantae; phylum Streptophyta; class Magnoliopsida; order Santalales; family Ximeniaceae; genus Malania; species Malania oleifera. The sequence goes on along the minus strand of NC_080419.1, from coordinate 114,538,967 downwards.
CTTGGCTTTTCACTTGTAAATATGGGATTCAAATATTGTGAACCGTGGGTGTTTGCACATTGCTCCTTGATCAGTGCATTACCTTAAATTTTTCATACCATCTGAAGTTTCAGTACAATTGTTGAGATTACTTTGACTAAAGATGTTTAGAAAGGGGACTATTTAATGAAATCACATAATGACTGTTCTTTAGATTTTTCATTGCCTTCAATTTCAAAAAAACACAAACAGTATAGAGGAGAAATCACATTCTCCAAACCATTAATGTCCTTATAGTAAAATGCATTGTAGCCATTCAGTTTCAGTGGGAGTTTTATATCTCTCGTGAGTATTATTTTGTATAGCCTCTATGATTCTTGACTAGTCATTATAGGAATTAAACAATAAATCAACCTTTGACACTTGACTTAAACATGTTCATTTGGCTTGGTGTACAAGGAGGGGTGAGCATAATTCGGTGAAAACCAAATAAATCGGCCGAAATTGGCCGGTTCGGTTCGGGTAAAAATCCCGGTTCGGTCGGTTCGGTTATAATTTTACAAACTTTCGGTTAATCGGTTTTGGTTCGGTTAAGGGTAAAAAAAATTTCGGTTAACCAATTAACTGAATTACTAATTAATTAGATTTTAAATATAATTTATGAATATAAATTTTGCTTATGCAAGTGCATTAAGGAGTTTAATTAACCTATTTGGATTCTTTGTTCTATAGTAAAATATTATTTTCATTAATAAAATTAATAAAAAAAGTATTTAATTAATTTGGATTTGGTTTTAAAAAAAATTTATAATTGTATTATATTTCTAGCAATTAATTTTAAATAATTTTGGTTAAAATCGGTTAACCGAATTACCCGAATGGGCAATTCGGTTGGGGTCGATTCGGTGTCCTTCGTTAATTCGGTCGGTTCGGTTAATAGTATTATTTAACCAAATTTTTTTATTAATTCGGTTAATTACCCGAATTTAACCGAACCGACCATTTGCTCACCCCTATGTATAAGTGTGATAAGTTACTTACAGTGTGTTTTGCATCTTGTGAATTTGTATATAACTTGAAAAAATTATATGGAATGGTTGTTCTTAATAATCTTGATTCTTGAAAGCAATTCCAGCAGTTATGAAATTTGATTTATGTTTTCAATGAATCATTTTTGGTTGCATAGCTTGCTTGATTTCAATTAATTTTCTTGGTGACGAAAGATAATAATAAAAAAATAAATTGGTAATAATCCACCATCCACCATTGCTTTTATTAGAAGATAAATAGAAATCGTAGTTTCTAGATTATTATTATTATTATAAAATGTCAATATAAATATATATATATATATATATATATATATATATATATATATATATTGTGATAGTGTTTAAAGTCTTTTAGACATGTTTAGTCATGAATGCTTCTTTAAATGAACTAAATCTACATTGCTTCATTTCTTATGATTCCTAACTTTCACTCATCTTTTCAAAAATATTTTAACATTCATTTTATCATAATTATCATTGTACATGATTTTTTTTGAAAAATTTTAATGAAATTTCGACAACATGCTGTCTGTACATTGGACATTTTCCCATAAAACCTGTACCTGATAGATTCCAATAAGTCATTTATAATTCAGTTTAAGGTACACAAGAACTTATATCCACTACCAGCATGCAATACACATCAACTGCATCCGCCATGCAGGAGGTATTCTAGAGTATAATGCAATTAGGTAGCAATCAACAAATCACAATATATAATCTATCCATTAAATTAGGAATATAAATAGCAGAGAACAGTAGATAGTATTGAGTTCAGTGTAGTATTGTTATTCATCTTATAGGCATATGGACATGAATGTTATGAGATGATGAGAGCATTTAATTTAAAGAATTATGAAGATGATGCTCCCTCTCAGTTATGTATATATTCAACTTATGTTTTTTTCTAATTTTTAAATCCTTAGCCAAGTGTTTTTAATATTTTCAATGATTTAGGCTCGGCAATGAATGTTTTAGGCTTACCGGACCAAAAATATATAAATGAATACTTCTTTGAATAAACTAAGCCTACATTGCCTCCTTTCTTATGATTCCTAACTTTCACTTATCTTTTCAAAAATACTTTAACATTCATTTTATCATAATTATTATTGTGCATGGTTTTTTTTTTTTGAAAAATTTTGACGAAATTTCGGTAGCATGCCGTTTGTAAATTGGACATTTTTCCATAAAACCTGTACCTGATAGGTTCAAATAAGTCATTATAATTCAGTTCAAGGCACATGAGAACCTGTATCCACTACCAGCATGCAATACACATCAACTGCATTCGCCATGCAGGAGACATTTTATACTAGCATGCAATCAGGTAGCAATCAACAAATCAGAATATATAATCTATCCATTAAATTAGGAATATAAATAGCAAAGAACAGTGGATAGTATTGTTCAGTGTAGTATTGTTATTCATCTAGGCATATGGACATGAATGTTATGAGATAATGGGAGCATTTAATTTAAAGAATTATGAAGGTGATGCTCTCTCTGAGTTATGTATATATTCAATTTATGCCTTTTTCTAATTTTCAAATCCTTAGCCAAGTGTTTTTAATATTTTCAATGATTTAGGCTCGACAATGAATGCTTTAGGCTTACCGGACCAAAAATATATAAATGAATGCTTCTTTAAATGAACTAAGCCTAAATTGCTTCCTTTCTTATGATTCATAACTTTTACTCATCCTTTAAAAAACATTTTAACATTCATTTTATCATAATTATCATTGTACTTGTTTTTTTTTTTGGAAAAATTTTAACGAAATTTCGACAGCATACCGTTTGTAAATTGGACATTTTCCTATAAAACCTGTACCTGATAGGTTCAAATAAGTAATTTATAATTCAATTCAAAGCACACGAGAACCTATATCCACTACTAGCATGCAATACACATCAACTGCATCCGCCATGCATGAGACATTCTAGACTAGCATGCAATCAGGTAGTAATCAACCAATTACAATATATATTCTATCCATTAAATTAGGAATATAAATAGTAGAGAACAGTGGATAGTATTGAGTTCAGTGTAGTATTGTTATTCATCTAGGCATATGGACATGAATGAGGAACCACAATCTCAGTACACATCCTTATTCAAATAAGGATTTCAATACTTAACACATGCTGTCTTACGTGTATGCATGATCATAAGGTGCATTAACACACTCTTTATTCAAAACAAAATGTATGAACACACTCTTAATTCTAGGAAATTTATTCATCTAAAGTGACCATCACATAACATTCAAATAACATACATTTACACTTTTTTCTTTTCGAATATAGCAGCGTTATCCCAATTAAGTGCACATTTTATCTCAAACAAGTGCCAAATTCCAGCTTTCCTAACCACCGTTTAATGTAGAAATGCCAACAAGTATAGCTATCATCCGTACAAGATGAATATCTATCTTATGAAAATTTCCCAACTAAACAAGATATACAACTATGATAACAATTAAAAAAAAACATGAATGCATTATACAACCATATCAAGTAAACAACATCCAAAAGCAAGATGGATTCATAAGGAGGATACATTTAAAAGGAGGACACATCCAAAATGAAGACACATTCAAAAGGAAGCCGCATCCAAAATAAAGACGCATCCACAAGAGGATGCATCCAAAAGGAGGTTGAATCCGCAGAGAGGATGCATAGGCACATCCACAAGGAGGATGCTTTCACAAGAATGATGCATCCAAAAAGTGCAACACTGAGATTCATAATATCTCTTTGATTTACAATTGTATCATATAACTCTTTTTATATTTTACTCCCACTATCACCTAGCGCTCACATTGTCATTCATTATAATAAGATATATTAATTTTTCAGAGCAAATTCTGTGTCTTTCCATTTTTTCTTTAATGCCTTCTGCATTTGATGAGTAAAGGCTCTATTTCTCATTTTGAACTGGCAATGCTCAGATTTCGCTTCAGAGAGAGGAGGATGATAGTGGCGTTATTGTGTAATATTGTATAAAGTTTTAGCCATGTGAAGTTTGGTGTCCTGTGAAAACTCTATGCGCTCTAATCTTTTCCCTCGATTTTTGGGTTTGGACTGGTCTTCCTAAGTAGAGTCTATGCTTTTGTATTCATAGCTTTGCAAACTCTGCTGAAATTCCACAGAAAATTGAAATGAATGGGCTCCTTCGAGGAAGCTTAATGTAGAAGCATCAAAATTGAAAATTTTCTTGTGGTATATCCTTCATTTACCTACAGAAAGGTCTTCATTTTGAAGCTGCTGTTTGTGTATAAAGAAATATGAAAATATAAGGGTAGAAACAATGCACTGGGGTTGGGTGGCTGGGAACACCAACTGCAATGGAAAACACCAAATTTTCTTTTCAGCCCTATTAAAACAGAACTCTTCCAAAAAGTGATCCATATAGCTGCTGGTTTACAATCTCCTGTGTACTCTGATGAAGTTCGTTGTGTTCATAGCAATTGCAGTTGAACATGCATACACACCAGCCAGGCACAGAGTCGCAGAAACCATAAGAAGGGCCCTCCACTGCCTTCCACTCACCAAAATTGCAATAGCAGTAGATGCTAGAGCCACGATAAGAAGGTTATTCTTCCATGTCCGGAAAGCTTTTACAACTGCCCTGCACCCTTTGCAATGAACTACATGCCGGAAATATCGATTTGAAAAATTTGGAGCATGCATTGTTCCAATTCCCCCCTTGGCTGGTAGAGATGCTGAAATTCCAGCAACCAGGCCAGCGGGTGCATGTTCCACAATGGCAGGCTCTTTAGGCAGACAAATGGTACTGTGACCAAAATGATAAGGCATTCCGTGTCCAACCTTGTCCATCCACTTCCTATATTCAGCCACCCAAGTATCTGATGACCTCAAATTAAGGTACAGTTCCTTCGTCGGAACTTTTTCTTTCATCAGAACCTCATTTTGGGATGAAAGGAATCCCATATCTTGCTCGAAAACCTTACTTGCATTCTGATGGAAGCACCATTTTGGAATCCAATTTACAAGACGGGATTGTTTTGTTCCTCCAAATCTCACAATGAGCATGGATTTTCCTTGTCCTGATGGTCTGCAGAGGAAGAGGCCAGACAAGTAGTGTTTCGCTCCATTATTGTCGACAATTTCTCGGTTATTTTGAAGAACACATGGTGCTTCAAACCTTAAAAGGTTTGGCATGGACGGTTCATTTTCCTTGCCCCATGAGCCTGCAAACCCCCGGTCAGTTCGCTCAGTTACCTTGAAAAGTAGTGGTTTGGCATCTTCCCTTTTTGCAGTCCAGTCTGTTCTGTCATGCGAGATTGGGACATGGGCAGGATCCATTAGGTTCTCAAGTAGTATGGAATGATCGTAAGGAAGCTCATGGGTTGTTGACACATCTCGAAACCCAGGCCTAGCAAAGTTCTCAAACCATGGCAGTTTCTCAGGATTAGGAGGTGTCTTCTGTGACATCCACACCCAAACAACTCCTTGGGAATCCCTCACCTCATATGTTTTAAGGCAGGCTGATCGAGGAATTATTGCATTGGCTGGAAGCTGTAGTCAACAAGGAAAGAATTTCATTAAAAAAGCAAAAATAACTTCATCAATATGGTTTTGCTTTCTAGCATTCAGAGTGTGAAGGGAATTCTTAATACAGGAGTGAGCAACAAAATCTAAGACAAACCTGAGGTATATTTACACATTTACCATTTCCATCAAATTGCCAACCATGGTAGAGGCATTCTAATCTTCCATTAACCAACTGACCCTCAGACAGTTTTGCCAACCTAAATCATAGTTCCAAGGTCAAATTCTTGACAATATAGTTAATGCTGAAATTTCAAAAGTTTTGACGTTTGAAAACATGGCACATATTCAATTAATGTTGGTGCTCAGAATAAACAAGGAAGAAACTAAGATCTTCGATGCAAGGTGCAAGGCATGACACAGTTTTAGAATCTATGCTTCTAACAACTAGATGAATTGAGCATGTTTAGGTCTACGCAAGATCATGCATATGCCATATCATTAGCAGTATAATCAAATGTCTCTTCTATACAATACCAATGGACAGATTAAGATACCAAAGAAAACAGTGGTAAGTGATCTGGTGGGTCATTACCTTATCTGCAAAGGGTCAGGCAGAAAATGGCAAGGTGTTCCAGCAGAATAGCTCGTGCAAAGAGTCAAAGACTTTGAATTGGATATGCAAAGTTGAAGTTATTCTCAAGGTTAGAATCTTTTTATGGCTTCTAGTGAAGTTGACTACATGACCATCCCTCATTTCTTTGATTGACATCACTTCTATTTATTTAATAACCAAAATCAAACAGTCATAATAGACAGTTTCATTATTATTTGGATTTAGGGGACCTTAAGATTTCTTGTTTAGGATGCCATTTTGTCATACCCCAATAACAGCAGCCAAGGAAGTAAGCTGATGATAAACATGAGGTGGGAACTCCCCTGTTGTATGATCGATCAATCAAATCATCAAAGCAAGTAGAGCAGCAAAGGATCAGGTTAGGTTTAAACATCCATTTTAGGAATATGTTAGGAAGATGCCATTGCTTTTTTTCATTTTTATTGGTTGATGTAAATCCCAGCTACCAAAGGAATATGCCGGGTGTTAGGGGTTGACAGTGTGACCTCGGTTAAATGGGGAGGAGAAATGTCTTCACTTGCCCTCGCTAGAGATTTTTATACTGAATGTTGAATAATTTGGATGATGGCTTGTGTGGTTGTCTTGTTGGTTGAATATAACAACTAGTTCCACATGTCATTGAGTATGAAGGTCGCCTGTCTTCATGAATTCATTATTGTTGGAATTGAAATTTCATGTTTATGATGCCTTTCAAAAACTTCTCGAGTGTTTATGATAGCCGGATTGAATGAGTAGTTGTTGGCTGACTCGTCAAGGGAGAGCCTCAACGAGTGCCGCGCGGCTCATTAATTGAGTTTAAATTGGCAGTCCGTGACAGTTGATATTAGAGCATGGTTTGTGTGAGCTCAGTGGGCGTGTGAGTTAGAAAATGAGAATTTAAAATTTTGTAAAACAGAACAATGTGGAGGCATGTAAGGCAAAGGATGACTCATAAAGAAAGGCATGCCAATAGAATTTGAGGCCGCCAAAGAGAATTTATTTTGAAAATAGAATTGTGGAACATGAGTAAGTCATTCCATGTATGAAAATCCTTGGTATGGAGTAGTTGAAATCCTCGAGAATAGGTTGAAATACATAGAGGGCATGATGCCATCTCCTATCTCATGAAGGAGAAAGACAAACAAGACTTGCGGTATTGGAAAGGAGGATTGAGCAATCGGAAACTCATCGAGGGTGCGATGACATACATAATCCCAAAGGGTAGTGCCAATAGAGCTTGAGGCCTCCCTATGGGAAGCAGAACAATAAAACTTGAGGTCAGCTAGAAAGTATTGAGCTGTCGCTTTGAGTAGGCTAAAACAGATCGCGGGTGTGATGCCATCCATCATCCCAAGGGATAGTGCCAATAGAGCTTGAGGCCTCCTTACGGGAAGCACTCCAATAGAGCTTAAGGTCTGCCAGAGAATATTGAGTTATTGGAAGCCTTGAGTAGGCTGACACATATCGAGGGCGTGATGCCATTCATTGTCCCAAAGGGTAGAGCCAATAGAGCTTGAACGTCCTTGCGGGAAACAGACCAATAGAGCTTGAGGTCTTATAGAGAATATTGAGCTATTGGAAGCCTTGAATAGGCTGAAAGACATCAAGGTGGAATGCAATTCGGAATCCCATGGGTTTGTGCCAATAGAGTTTGAGGCTGCCCTACGGAAGTTCATTGAGATCATTGCTTATATTGCACGTATAGAGGATGGAAAAAGAATCCATAACAATTTGATGGGTAAGTGAGCAGAGGACTTCTAGTAAGACTATAGAGAGAAGGTAATGGTTCACACCAAACACTTAGGAAAGTAGGCAGGGTGTCATGCAAACATACAAAAGGGAAGGCAATGTGAACGCCGCACGCTCTGTAAGTCAACATGGCAGAGAAAGGGTAATGGTTCACACCAAGCGCCCAGGAAAGCAAGTAAGGCGTCACACCAAGCGCAAAAGGGTTGGCAGGGTAAATGATGCTTGATTTGAGTGGTATGACAGAGATAGGATAATGGTTCTCACCAAGTACCTAGGAAAGTAGATAGGGTGACACGCCAAATGTGCAAAAAGGGGTAGGCAGGGTGAACATTGCACGCTCTGACCAAGTTAAGATAGATAATTGCAAGCCTTTGACGACTTGAATGATGCTACAATGAGAGTTTCGGTAGATTTCAATACCCAAAAGACAACCAACTGGAATGGATGAGTCGTATATCTTTTCAGTACTTTGCCTATCAGTTGTCGTAGTTACCTCACATAGCCGATGAGTTGTATCATTTTTCAGATCCTTACCTATTAGTTGTCATCGTTATCCCACATAATCGATGAGTTGTACCCTTGTTTTTGCTCTTTACCAGTTAATAGTCGTAGTTAACTCACACAGTAGATGAGTCGTTTATCTCTTTAGCTCTTTGCAAGTTAGTAGTCATCGTAATCTCAAACAGTAGATGAGTCTGTGTCCCTTTCCAGCTCTTTACAAGTGAGTATTCATGGTTCCCTCATACCGTGGATGAGTCATATAGAGTAGATACTATATATGTAGAGTATAACTTGGTAGACATATAGTCAATGATCAAGGTCGTCAACAACAAGAGTGTGAAGTCTTCTTACAAATATATCGACGAGGTCGTCGATAAAGTGAGTGGGGGAGAATGTTAGGGGTTGAGAGTGTGACCTCGGTTAAATGGGGAGGAGAGATGTCTTCACTTGCCCTCGCCAGGAATTTTTATACTGATGCTGAATAACTCGGATGATGACTTGTGTGGTTGTCTTGCTGATTAAATATAACAACTAGTTCCGCATGTTATTGAGTATGAAGGTCGCTTGTCTTCATGAATTCATTATTGTTGGAACTAATATTTCATGCCTATGAAGGCTTTCAAAAACCTCTCGAGTGTTTATGATAGCCGGATTGAATGAATAATTGTTGGCTAACTCGTCAAGGGAGAGCCTCGACGAGTGCCGCGCAACCCGTTAATTGAGTTTAAATTGGCAGTCCGTGACACCAGGTTTAAACTTTCACTCATTGTGAACAACTATCAGCTGGATCTTTATGTATTTATTTATTTATTTGGTCAGAGACACAAACTATGCGTGAATTACATGACGGGAGCCAACTCATCTCACATCCCTTACTCCTTCCCACTCTAACATGATTTGAACTTGAGACCTCAAGCATGAAAATTTGAAGCTTTAACCAATAGGACAGCAGGATCTTTATTTTTATCATTTTTTAATAAAAAAAGTATGCGTAGATATAGAAAATTCATGGAAATAAGAATACCCAATTTTGTTTCCAATCGTTTTCTATTCAAAAACCCATAATCAATTACCACAAAATAATAAAAATTAAACCATGCATGTCATGTGAAAACATCTGCTGAACATACTCATTCCGAAAGGCCCCAAGAGCAAATTCGTTCAAGGACACAAAAGTGCACAACAGAGAAACTTGTTTCCCATTCCATGCCCAAACACGCCTTTAAATTTAATAACAGGAGAGCTAATAAGAAAGATAATAAGCTAGAATTGATGATGGAGTCACCTGTGGGGGCAGCGATCTTCGTAGCACCTGAGTTCGCCGGCGCCGTCGCGATACAGAACGATCTGCTTGTCAAAGACGGTGAGACCTAGAGGAGCATCATCCGGGACGTTCTGAGTGAGGTACAGAGGGTACCATTCCTCCCTCCAATCATACTCCGCCACCTTAACCCTTTCGCCCCTCACTTCTTCTTCTTCTTCACCAGATGATGGATCCACAAGCACCGTTCGATCATCCTCTGCTAATTCTGATCTCCCACCTTGTTCAACCCCTGCAACTGCGCGAGTAGTACTGGTGACAGTACTCTTTGTCCGCTCTTTCTTCTTTGGGATTTTGGGGCGATGGGTAGAGAGAGAAACTACTGTTCTTGCTGGAGCTCCTTTAATGCGGTTTGGGGGTGAGCATAGAGGGGTTTTAGAGAGAGCAGAATCAAAGAGGCAAAATGGTACTCGCAATGATGCCATGTTCGACCTGGAGCCGAAGAAGAAAGAGCGGAGAAGTATTGAAGAAGAAATGAGAGAAGTATTGAACAGCAGCCATGTTCGACCAACTAGCACTGTTTCTTTTACTTGCTGGAATGTGCACTACTCCTGGCCACACAAATCCTTGGAAGAAATTACAAAAAGGTCAGTTATTACGTGAACTACCGCCCAGCTGCGAAGTTAATTGATACGTCTCTGAACTCGTATCTAGTGGGTCTGATGGAAACAATTGCATGCCGGGCCACCCGATTCACTGGGTCCTCCATTGAAATTGGTTTCTTTTTATTATTATTTTTTTAAGAAAATTTAGAGCTCATACTTGGGCTAACCCTTCAACTCATTTAAGTAACACTAAATCAAAGATTAAAAACATTTTCGTTCATCCATTGACGTATTTGTAATAATTTACTAATAAATTATAAGTAAGGAATTAAATTAAGGTTCTTAGAATCACGAAGATCTAACTTTGTTCTTTCCATTAATAAGATCAATTGAACTCCATTAAAATTATTTTAAGTAAGCAATTTTGCTTGTATAAGGTTAGGTGACATAATTTTATAACGACACCTAAGTATTTTTGGGTATGATGCATAGTATTCTTTGTTAATTTGTTTTCATGCATTTAATTTTATTTTCATGGTCATGGACATTGTGATCACCTTAAGTGGATCCAAGTGTACAGAATTGAAATCAACAATGAGTAATGCATTGTCTATGAGCTTGTGATCATCAAGAGTATGCATAACAAGATCAGGCAAATCAAATAAATAGACCCATTTTGTTTTACCCATCATAATTCTATCATATGAACTTGTAATGTACCCAAAATTCCATGACACTTAGCTCTCACCTCTCTCTAGAGAGGCGCTTGACCTAGGGCTAAGTGCTTGCATTTCGTTCACCTCCATAGCTGCCGGCGGAGCTCTCCTTCGCTATCATTAGTAACCCATCGAATCCAAACACCATCTATGATACCCTAGTTTGCTACACCTCATTGTCATTCATCATCACAGCCGTTGGCTACGTTCACTATCGCCGGCAACCCTCCGCATACCAGGTCTGCCATGAATGTATCTATGAAACACTGTTGGTTTCACCCCAAACGCTAACTCTATCGAACCATTCACCGTTCACAAAACTCTTCTACCTTCGTTCATCTTTATATTTATTCGAACACAGACCATACTTGGTCGTGTCTCAAAACCCTAATTTTTTCATACCCTTATGTTGATGGTGTTGATTAAGATTATGTTTGTTGTTTTGATTGGTTCCTGAAGCACAAGTTTGTGTGTAAGGAGACAAAATAAAGACATATGGATGAGATATTGAAAAAAGAATTTGATGGTGCTCTTGATTTCATCAAGAGTAATGGTGGAAATATTGTAGAATGGAGGCAGAAGAAACCTCATGAAATTGTAGCAGAGGTTGTTCGACTGTCACAGGAGGCCATATGCAAGAACCTTAATACACCGAAGAAAAATGATTTTCTAATGGTATTGAATCCATTACTACTCAAAGAGATGGGTGTGATGACCTAAAAATATATATATATGATTAAAGTACAATAATAATAAAATAATAAAAATAGTCATTAAGTTAATATCAATACGGAAGTGTTTTTCTGTAGGATCCTTGATTCCATGTTTGATGCCTAAGAAAGACCTTATCTTAGCGAGTGCTCAGAGACCATTGCGGCTCAGTCGCTCCCTGGAGGTCGGCCTGGTCAAAATGGAATTTCATAGGATAAACAGGATAGACACTGTTTGTACACGTAAATAAGTATATATACATAAAATAGTGTTTTGACAGACATAATTTGTAAAAATACATAATAAGATGATAATAATATAGGTATCATATGTGGGGCCCACAAGACTATGTGGGGTCCACATGAGTCCCGGAGCCACAAGACACTGTTTATATACGTAAATAAGTACATAAAATAATGTTTTAACTTATATAATTTGAAGAAATATATGATAAAATAATAATAATATAGGTATCCTATGCTGGGCCCACAAGACTGTGTGGGGCCCACATGAGTCCCGAAGCCGTATGGAGGTTTACACAAGTCTCAAAGTTATGTAGGATGCATAAAATCGTATAAGAGTTATTTAAGTTACGTAGGATCCATTCGGATCTCGAAGTTGTGTGGGGCCCACAAGACCATGTGGGGCCCACATGAGTTTTCAAAATTTAAATTTAATTCTTGTTCAAAAATAAATAATAAAATAAATAAATACTAAAAGTAATTTAAAATTAATAACAATGATAATAATAATGATTAGGAAAAAAAAAATAATAAAATAATAAAATAATTAATTGATTAATTAATTAGGTAAGTAATTAATTAAAAAATTATTTAGTGGTATTGGTGGCAAGCACTCCCACATGGCCTCCATCCCTATCCCATACACAACCCATACCTTGCCCATTCTTTAATTTTTAATAATTATAATTTCACCCATCTCCCCACACTTTTACAAATTCCATTTCTTCCCCAAAATTTTCCTATAAATAGGGAGCTCTCAACCTTCATTTTTCACAACAATTTTCCAAGGAAGAGAAGGATTAGTGAGTGAAAGAATTTGTGGTGGAGAGAGAATTTTTGAATAAATTCTCAATCACCCACTTTTTCCGATCTCATTTCTTAAAGATAATTATTGTGTTCGTAGCACACGGTAAAAGAAGAAGGTAAGTAAATTTTGATTTTGTTAGTTTTTTTTTATTTAAAATTCATACCCGAGTTTATTTTATAAGTAAATTTCAATTATGTTAGTTCCACAAAATTTCCATGAGTTTATTTTTACGCGTATTTAATTATACCAGTTCTATCTTTAATATACTTGCATCTATTTTTGGGTTAAGAAATGTTCTAATCGCCTAGGGTAAATTTTCAGCATTTATTTCTTTTCAAAAATAAAATTATATATATTTTTAACACAAAAATTGTGTGGCATGAGTTTATTTCTACGTTACATTTTTTATGAAAATATGAGTAAAGATGAGATTTTCGCGATATTATTTTAAATTGCATAAATTATAATAAGATGATTTTAAAACCCCTTATGGTAACGAAAGTTCAAAGTTACAGATGCTCGGTACCGTAGCTTAAAGTTTATACGGATCAGAGTGCACCCACACTGTTTACAGAGTGGTTATTTATGTTAGTGGATTTCTCCTGAGTGCACACCTGGTTCCGAACCAGGACTTAATAAGGAAAATCTCACTTAAAGTTTACGTACGTTGATTTAGTTTGGTCGGCCAGCCAGCTAAGTCCAGTCTTCGGACCGCACAACCCAGTCATGGGGGTAAACATGACTTACGGCAAACAGGCCTAAGGGTGGGTTTTTATAATATATATTTATACATATTTAATTACGTGTACAAAGTTACTGATGATTTGAAGGAAAAGTGTAAGTTTACGTGAAAAGGATCATTTTGGTACTTAAATGACGATCTAAGGAAAACGTATAAGGAAAAGTATATGTATGTTTATCATTAAATATTTTTACAGTTTTAAAGTTAAAAGTTTAATTTAGCAGTTATAGTATATGATTGTAAAAATTTACTGTTGAAATTGATGACAAAAGTTTTATGCAGAAATTTTTAAATTTATGTTTATTCTAAAAGCAGTCTTGAAGTTATAGTATTAAATATTATTTTACGAAATTCTTTAAAAGCTCATTTTGACCACACACTAATAATAATCTTATTTACTTACTGAGCGTCGTCTCACCCCAATCATATTTTATTTCAGATAACTCTGAAGGACATGTCGGAAATCAGGCTTAGTAAGCATACGGGTGGGGATTAGAAAAATAAAGATTAATTAGAAATATAGTATGATTTCAGATATTTACGTTTGTGTAATTTTCTTCTTTTGAAATAAGTGATTGTAACATGAATAATTAGCGCTCTGGTTTGAATAAAATTGAGTTTATTTGCTTCCGCTGTAAATTAGTAGTAAAAAGTTAATATCCCAGGCCCCACTCGGGGTCGGGGTGTTACAATGGGATTGCCATTCAGTCCTTCGCCTTATGCAACACAGAAAGGTGAAGAGAATCGAGATTCAAGGCATCCTGAAATTAAAAGGAAGAATATTGAAGAATCTAATGTATCAAGAACACTGGGCACAGAGGACACGAATACTTCCATGTCTGACAATGGGAGAGTGTTCATGAAAAATGGTAGGAAGGTACCATGGACTAACTTATTTGCAAATAACAGGCAACGTAACTACTGTGGAGAAGTTTCTGCCTTTGATTCAACTGGCAATGGTGCAAAGATGGGCACTGAGGACGTGGAAGATCATTTAGGGCAATGGAACAACTGCTTGATAGGGTATTTTGTGGGGAAACACCTAGGTGTTATTGCACTAAATAACCATGTTAAATCATGGAATGTGAATGTTGAAATCATACATCATGGGAGTGGGTGGATAGTCTTCAAGTTCTATAGTGTGATTGATGTAAATCAAGTTCTTCAAAATGGACAATACATGGTGTATGGAAGGGCTTTGCTACTTAAGAAGATGGCTAGGTTGTTCAGATTTGGCAAGGAGGAATGAGCATATTGCCAATTTGGGTACAATTACAAAACCTACCTCTTGAACTCTGGAATCCTACTGCTCTTGGTAAGATCTGTTCTGAAATTGGTAGGCCTCAATGTATGGACAAGCTTACCACAAATAAGGAGAGGATAACATACGCTAGGATTTTGGTAGTAGTTGATGTGGCAAAAGAGGTTCAAAACTGCATTATTGTTTGGCTTCCAAATGGTGAATCTTTTGAACAAGAAGTGGTTTATAAGAACTTAGAAAAATATTGTAAAAGTTGTAAAATGATGGGGCATTCAGAGGGGTTTTGTAAGCCTAAGGTAACAACCACAACCAAGAATGCTAAGGAATGGAGACCTAAATCTCAAGACAGTACTGTGAATACAGCTAATGCAACTAATCTGGTGCCTCTGATAGAATATCCAAGAAGTGAGGAGGATGAACCTCAACCTAAGAATGATGATAAAGAGAATCAAAATCAGGATCTTGATGAGGTCTCAACTTCTGAAGCTAAAAGAAATCATGAAGGAGGAAAAGGAGATGTAAATTCAAATGACAGAGATAGAAATGAAACACTGAACCTTGATGCTCAGAGAAATGACTTGGAAGTTGTATACACTGTGGTAGGCTCGCCAAGGCTTGGGTCCTTAACTACCAAAAATAATATTTATAAACCTAACTATCCCAAGTTCAGTAGAAAGTGGGTAAGTCGGGTATCGATCCACAGGGATTTGAAGTGCAGTTCGTAAACCACTTCCAAGTTAGTTTATTATGGCCTTGTTAAGAAGTAAAAGGTGATGTTTTGCAATGGTGGATGTTTCTAACTACTGGAAAGTGATTAAATGAAAGCAAGTAAGTCTACACTATAGGAAAGCAAGTAAATTTAAGAGCTACCCTACACCTACAAAGCAATACTATGATCTTAATCAGACGCTGGACGCCATGCCTTTATCTACGTCCATCCAAACTTCCATAGAAGTACTAACCCGAGCGGGCCAAAGCGGAAGAGGGGCAATCAAGGGCACAGGGTAGCAAGGGTGCACCAACCGTCTGGAGCATGTTCGGGAACCGGAGTATACCTTGTCTCAACGATGAACAAACACCTCTGTGGTTCCGTAGCCGACTATTTCCCTCTGACTGATATGCAGAAGTGTTTATCCTTATTTGCAATCCTTCATCAAACACACAACAACTAAATGGAAAGCAGTAAACGAAAGCATGTAAATGAAAGCAATAGTAAAAAGATCATCCCTTTATTATTCAGAACGTCTGTCACTAACTTCAGGAATTAAAAACGGAGTGATCTTGTAATATACATGGATAGCACACGAACGCTTCTGGTTGTCACAAGCCGACAAACACTTCATGCACACGCCGAAATAGGAATTGAAAACTATGTTACTCCTAATCTATCTTGGCTCTCAATGATATCTTAAGTCTGTCACTAACCTAAGAGAGGCCAAAGAGGAACCCAGAGCTCGTGTTCATAGCGAATACTTATAGGCTCTAGAGTTTAGAAAGTTTGTTTTACAATTTAGGAAAGTTTGCAGCAAATCTCGCATAGAAGATCGTCACTGTCGACCAAGTCGCTCCTTCGTCATTCTTGTGCCCGCCCTGGTTGAAACCCGTAGGAAGTCAGGGATTCAAATCTCCAATGCCTTCGACTTCGTCGTGCCTCAAGGTCTTGATGGTCGAGACTTGCAGTATCTCGATCTTCAGGAAATCTCAATATCTCGACATAGTCACCCCTAAAGGTCTCCTGGTCGAACACTTCGTTGAGACTCTCGATACTTCTGAGTTTCAGTTCTTTCTCCGCATCTTAATGTGGTCGCCTCAATGGGTCACTTGGTTGAGCACTTGGTCGAACCTTGCAGCATTCTAATCTTGATTTGAACCTTGGAGTTTGCAGTGGAAGACTAAGTAGTCCCTGTGGTTTGCTGGTCGCGCCACATGGTCGAGCATCATCTTCTTGCCCATTTATGCTTTGAAGCTTCTGGAGCTTGGCTAAATGTCTGGATTCGAGCTTTGAATCCTCCAAATTCTCTTTGGCTTCTTGTAATGCTTAAATCCATGGTTTTTTCCTAAAAATACAAACAAACCTTACATAACTCTGAACAATGATAACTCTGGGTAAATATATAATAAATTGAGAATAAGCACATGTAAATGAAGGTCTAAAATTATATATTTTAGGGACTCATTATAACCCCCAACTTACACTTTGCTAGTCCTCGAGCAAAGAAAAATCTTAGAAAACTACCAAATCCTACATATATCCTCTTTCGCGGGAAACACGATTGCATTTACCATATGCAACAAGACTTTAAACCCTTAGGTTGATCCTAGTGGATGAGTTCTAGTCTCATGAGGGTTTCCAGAACGATAACCACAAACACCAGTGTAGTGAATAAAAAGTGGAAACACATGTAATATAATCATGCCATTTTATATACAGAAATATAACCTTATTACATACAAATAACTCCATACATGACTCCATCGTACACCCACTCTGCAGCATTTCAATCATGTAAAACTCGACACAACACAGCCTTTTCAAGATACTACTCACAGACAATTTACCCATGATTATAATTCAAAGTTAAGATTAGCATGCAAATCCAAGTATGAATAGGCCACCTCACGAGGCATGTGTACAAGATATGATTTGTCTCACTCAGAATGCTCGAAGGCACCTACAGAACGGTTGTCTTGACTAAACCTTACTGGTTTGTTCCCTCAAAATTCACTCAAGAGAATGGGTTCACTCTCATATGTGAGGAAGAGTGTCATGATCAAACGTCCCACATATTTGAAGAACTGACGCTAGAAGTGTGGAGTGACTAGTCTTATAAGAAAAGAATCCAGCCTTCGTTGAGGTGTCGGGTCCTTCACCCTAACATCTTCTCACTTACTCGCCACATTTAATCAAGACCACCCTAGAGGAAATTATTCCCAAGTTTTCGTGAATTCAGTAGAAGCATTGGTTAGAAGATTCTTCCTATGTGCTGACTTATAGTGTATGTTCTTAGCTTGACCTGTTTATTTTTTTCTCAGAGCAGGTGTATATTTTTGTTGTTTTTCCTTTTTCTCTACTCAAGTTTCTCTTTTCCATTTTATTTCTTACATGGTGAGTTTTTCACTTCTTTATGTTGTCTTCATGTTTTCTAATGGGAGTGTAGCTCTGAATGAGCCCATGGAAAAAATTAGTCTCTAGGGTTGGCTTAACCTTTCTGTCTTGAGTAAGCTACAAGACCTAGATTTATATCTCCCCATTTGATGTCACCTCTAGGTTAGCAAATACAAGAAAAAAAAAATACTAGTTGACAAAGGAAATCTAGTAAAATGAGGATAATTGAGTTTTGTAAACTCAGAGTTTGATGTCAAAAACTCGAGAAATGAACGGATGACTCAAATACCTCACAAGGTGTCATAGTTGTCTCATCTTGAACCTAGTAATGGGACCCAAGGGTGAATAAGTAAACTAATTCTGTCCTTGTATCATACAAATCACTAATGACACAGTACAATGAATGAGGGTCTATTCCCATGGGGTTCCTAGGCACCCTATACACATTCACATATATCACGGAAACACAGTGGAAGATAAGTCTTTCTATACACGTATAGTACCATAATAGAGTCTATACAAAGGAGTCTAACTCCACAAAATACAACAAAAATTCGGTTGGCAGTCAAAACCCCCAAAAGACCACCCAACATAAGCTTAGTACTTACCCATTTACTTCCTGTAGTACACCAACACTACGCTTCTACACTAGGTAGCTAGCTCCGGTTATCCGAAGGACTTAAAAAATATGTACGTACAGTAGGAGTGAGACACCTCTCCGTAAGGCAGATACATGTTATATTGGTGTGTGACATTTGAGTGTTATCATGATAGCAAAACATACATAGTTAAATGCAATTCGAGTACTTTCACAAAACAGTTTCAAAATAGTGCATACACGCACACACACACACATGATCAAGTAACTCGGTGTCGTCACACCCTTCGGCCTGAAGTCGGCCCGCGATACCCGGTGTTGGGTTGTAGCAGGCCCGCAATACACGACGTCCTTGGCACATGGTGAACCCCAGGCTTCCATGGCATCGTACCTGTACAAACTGGTGGATCCACACCCTTCGGTGATCAGCCAGTAAGGCTCACGCCCTTGGATATAGAGCCGGACACTCTTGTCAAACATGGCAGGCGATAAATACACGCCCTCGGATATAGAGTCAGACACTCTTTCAGTACCTGGAACAACTTGGAACCCAGGTCCTATTGCATTTCACTAAAACACAACCATGCATGCTCAGATAACCAAACAAACCACACCCACTTGGTAATCTATAAATCATGATTTTCCAAGCGTATACAGTTTAATAAATTCAAGGCATGACCATCCCTAACACAATACATAACACAGTATACCAAAGATTTTCCAACAAAACCAGGGATTGCAGCCTAGTACCTCCTTTTCCCCAAAAACTGTTACATGAAAAACCCACAGTTTTACTTGTTAGATTTCCTCAAATGAGTAACCAAAACACACATAGGACCGTGAACCACAGTTCTACCAAGTTCGATTTCAAACATAAACTGAATCGCCTTACCTTTTCCCGAATGACAAATCCTGAACTCCAAGGTCCCTAAATCGCGAACCGAGTTCCAAAACCTACAACCCGCAATACAAAACTCACTCACAACTCTATTACCTACAAGACTACTGAATCAAAACTGAAAACTGAGCCTTACCTCTATTTGGGATCAAAAACCCGAGAATACCCAAAATGAAAATCCAATTCGTAGAACTTGTAGAGAATCCTTCCCTGATCCTCGTGGTAACGTCAGATCTATGATTCCCGCAACATACAACGAAGAAATCTAGAGAGATAGAGAGTAGGTTGAGTTTCTAGAGAGATAGAGAGAGAATTTGAGTTTTCTTAGCTGAGAAGGAATGAAAATATCTATTTATAACCCTTTGACCCAGCCACTCCTCATCGATGAATGGCTTCTTCATCGACGAGACCATATAGACAGCTCGTCGACGAGACGATGGCCTCGTCGATGAGCCTGAGATTTTTGATTTTTCAAAACCCCTCGGCTTCTCCTCGTCGACGAGACTCTGCACTTCATCGCCGAGAACTATAAAGACTTCATCGACGAACTCTGGTTTCATCGACGAAGCTTGCTTACTTACCAATTTACCCCTCTTTTAATTAATTAATTCCCTATATCACGATTCTAGTTCTTACAATAGTCACCACAGTTGTTCTCTTAGTATTCTCAAAGAACCCTAAGTGTTACAAATCATGTGCGAGTGTGTTCTTAGCTCCATGAAATACCATGTAAATATAAGATTTTACATTGCAATATTAACCCAAACAAACCACTTGGTTATTGCCTAGAGTAATGTCAAGTTGTCAGTCATGTTATGCAAAC
This sequence comes from Malania oleifera, assembly GCF_029873635.1. Lineage (NCBI taxonomy): Eukaryota > Viridiplantae > Streptophyta > Magnoliopsida > Santalales > Ximeniaceae > Malania > Malania oleifera. Next base: position 114,518,781 of record NC_080419.1, on the reverse strand, counting down.
TTTGTACAACTGATTTACTACATTGTTGGTGAGCGTATTGAAATCATATAATTAGAAATTTTATGCATGTACCCTTAGGTTATATGGGTGTATGTATAAAGTATAAATATGTTAGCATGGTTCCTTGGAATTTGCAAAAAAGTTTTTTTTTTTTTTGTCCATTGTGTCATTTTTATGCATGAAATAATGCCATGCAATGCACTATCCCCTACCCCCAACTTAAAACTTCAGTGTCCTCACTAAAGTCTTGAAAGAGAATAGGATCCGAGCAAAGGATAAGACAATGCATAGTGCTAGGAAGAACAAATAGTGTCCTACAAAATATAATAACCAAAGTAAATGCAAGCAAGACAATACCGTAACACATAAGACAAATATTGGTTAAAATAAAAGTGTGCTGTAAAAACACAACTCATACAGTATGAACTGAAACGTGGGTAGCCAGCCCATGCCCTAAATTAATTTTCACCAGATGAGTTGTCGTTTTCATATTCAGAGTTGCCCCCTCTTAAATCACCAGATGCATTAGATGGAGTTCTAGATGCCGATTGGTGGTCTTCGGACACCTGTACACTCGAGGCGGCCTCCTCCTTTGCTGAAACGTAAGCAGGGGAAATTGTGGCTAGTGATGGCATTGAAATGGGTGCCTGAGAAGCAGGTTCGAGTGCCTCTGGGGGAGCAGAGGAGGTCAATGGTGGAGAGACAGTCCTCGATCGGCTATAGCTACATATGATGGGAGGAGGTTGGATTTTCAGCGGGACTAGTAGCAACGGTACGTCGACCAATACGATAAGAGCATAAATTATAGTCGGGGCGGTGGGGTGAGTGCCGATGGAAGCATAAGCACAGAGGCAGGTGCTATTCGGCTAGTGGTTGTAGGAAGCTGAATGCGGGATTGAGCCTCACCCACTGTGGTAGTAATTATAGAGGTCACCTCGCCCCTCTCGCCATAGGATTCAATTTCAATCATGATTTCTGGGCTAGCTGAGGTTTTGGCATTGTGAGCAGGAAACAGATGAGATGGCGAATGTTGGATTGGGGAGACTACTGGAGACTATGGATGACCTGGAGTAGCAACAAATGCAAGAAGGTGGGATGGAGGTACATGTTGGTTTGCTGCAGTGGCAAATGTAGGAAGGATAACAAAGTCAACTGCCTGTGGAAATATGGATCACAAGATCCCAAACAAACTCTAAAAATCCTGGCACATCTCAGCACACATATCCATCAACTCAGAGGGAACCAGATCTAGATCGTGGCATAAACGGTCCAAGTCCTCCCCCGTCAGAGGCACAGAAGAGGTTGCTGATGGTGGTGGTGCTCCAGTTGATGTAGAGGGTACATCTACTACTCTCTTTTTCCTTTTCGGTGTGTGGCGAGGGGGTAGACCTAGTAAATGTATAGGTTCATCCTCAGGGATATGCCAAAAATTCAATACCAGCAACTCGAATCTCTGAGGTCCATCGAACGGGGCCCACTAATGAACTTTCAGTCTGGCGGTGGCTACCAATTGTAAACTATGCCACTATGACCTCTCAGTTGTTACCTCGCCAATGGGAGCGTGTGCCTCTGGATTCCTGAGGTTAATTCGCAGGTGTTGAAGCATGGCCATGATAAGTTGAGCATAGGGGATATATGGTCGTCGCAACTCCTTAGGGGGTTGCCCACAAGTGAGCTTAGGTCGCGGCCTTTTCAACTTTGGGTGTTTCACATGCCTCAAATAAAAATTAGTCATTTCGTCCAATATTAGCTGAGGGACATTCAATTGTATTCCTTTATGTACTGTATATAGTGCCTGAAAATGAATGCCTCGCCGCTCAGAGTGATGCCCCGAGGTGCAGATGTTGCACTAGAGAATCAAGTCCCAAAGAAGCAAATAATCAGGTAGTCTGCTGCGGGCTGTTCATGTGCCACGTACCATGTTGCCACCATCATAATACTGATCATGGAACATGTGGTGGATGATATAATGTATGTCGGCATAATCTAAAGCCTCCTATGGTGTGTTGTCAGTTTCGGCATGTGGCCAAGCCTTGTCAATTAGGGCGGAAATAAGCTCAATCCCAATTCCGTGGACCGTCGTAGACCATGCCCTAGTTGTTGGATCGTGGTGCATATTCTGATAAAACGCTAGAATCAGTAATGGATGATACAAGGTTGTTGGGGGAGTCATATAATGGTCGAATTTCCTCATTTCGAGGATATTTATGCAGCATCTTTTCTTTTCGTGTGCTTGTGTCTTATCTAATTTGAATGTGTACAGTGAGCGAAAGTTGTAATCTTCAAGGGTAATTATTTGAAGGTTCCGCCTTTCGTGGGTCCTTTCGAGCTCTAATAAAGATTAGGATGACTGACCTCTTACATTTATTGGGAGAGGTTCAGAGTCGGGTGACGTTGTGTCACGTAGCTGAGTGGGGATCCTTCTCTGCCTAGTAGGGGTTTGATAAAATTGAGGTGGGTTAGGTGCAACCCTAGATTTAGGTTGACAAGGCATTCTGGTGCTAGGGGGAGGACAAAGAAAAAAGAGTTGATTTTGAAGAGAAATGCAGGAAAGGATTCGTACCAGGACCCTAGGCGGCGCTGGACTGGTGGTGCACCTAAGTGAGAGTGTCGCTGATGTTCTAACTTCCCGAAATGACTGTCGGAAGGGTGTTGAAGAGCCACAGATGCTGGCAAAGCTTGGACGACGAAGTCTAAAGTGTGAGCAACGAAGGCGACATGGGGTGGTGGCCTGTGGAAGTTTAAACGATACGAGGGGAAAATGGATTTCTGAACGACTTTTTGTGTTGCATCAACCAAGTCGCACCGAATGCTCACATGGTTGCACTTGGTCGCCCCTTTTCTTACCCGGATGTTCCCTTATATCCCGGAGACTGTATTTAAAAGAATATATTTGTAAAGGTCATCTGGGTTAGATAGAGGGTTACTCTCAGGTTGGCTCATTTCCTTTAAAGGATCCCTCTATAAAATTGAAGGGGCAATGTCTACAACGCACTCATCGATCATATCGACGTCCATCTCATGGATGTCTTCATGTGGGTGTTGGGATGCATGGAATACATTCAGCAGAAGCTACATATTTCCAAAAGATACATCCATGATCCCTGCTCGACGTTGAATACAAGCATTTGCTGTGGCCAAAAAGGGACGTCCTAATAGAACAATGATTTGATCTTTTGTTGGGTCAGAGGGTTCCATATCCAAGACTATGAAGTCAATCGGATAGTAGAATTCATCAACCTTAACTAAGACATCCTCTATTACACTCGGTGTTTTTTTACCGACCGATCAGCAAAACTCAATGTCACCAGGGTGGGTTTCAGTTCTCCTAAATTAAATTGTTTGAAAACCGAGTATGGTAGGAAATTCACGTTGGCTCCTAAGTCCAAGAAAGCCCTATATATTGGTAATTACCAATTACACATGAAATACTTGGAGCACCGGGGTCTTTGAGCTTAGGAGGGAGGTGACCCAAAAGGATTGAGCTTGCCTGCTCGGTCAGCTTGACGTGCATATGGAATCTACGAGCCTGGTCTGCTCGCCTACCTGGATCACCTGAAAAATGATTCAACACTGGGATGAGCCAACGCTTAGTAAGACGAAATATGCTATTAATAGTGTGTGGCAAATGAGTTACAATATTATGAAAATCTGGTTTCATATAATCATGTATAACTGAATATGTAAATATAGTACAAGTGATAAAATCCACCACCCTTTCCATGTTGCTTAACATAACAGTATTGTAGGTTACTATTCAAAATACTTCTGGTGTACATAAATATATTCCCTCCTTGTTTCTGTAAATCTGTATATACGTAATAGTAACTGAAAATTTTCCTTGTGGATAACCGTGTGTCATGATTTAACCCCTAATGACAGGGTTGTGCGGCCCGTAGGCGGGATCTACACTAGCAGGCCGATCAGGGTAAATCACTATATTCCCTTGGTCTGATCTGCCCTCCTCAACCTATATCTGATGGGGAGCCTATCCACGTCTAGGGCACTATACGATCGACCTACTACCACATATTATCTGAATAGGTGGTTGCACTCTGTAAACTGTATGTAGCTACAGTATCATGCTTTGTAACTGTATGGTCCAATAAGGTGTGATACTATATAATACATCTCTATATACAACTATCTGATTTACCATGATTCTGAAATAACTGTAATAACCATGATACTGAAATAAACTGTAACTGTGTCAACTGTATTTCTGAACTGAACTGTAAGCTATAAATCATGGTACTGGAAACTGTATAATCATGGTACTATAAATTGTATAATCATGGTACTATAAACTGTATAAACATGGTATTCTGTAAATCATATCCTGAAAAATACTGTAAAACATACTTGTGTACTGTATTTATATTCTCAAGCCACACAATGATTTAATACATAGTATTCATAATTAATAATCTATATAATGTTCTGCTGTGAATAATAAACTAACAAAAATATACATTTTATATTGGAAATCATTTTAGAACTACCTAGCATAGCATATTTCCTTTACCTGATTACTGAAAAGCCCCTATAGTATACTGGCCTAACACCCACAAGGCCTCCTACACAACACCCTGAAAACAACATTTTCCAGAACAGAATATCAATATTTCTTTGCCCACATCATTTCCTATAACTGTGAGAAGGCCAAAAATTGACTAAAAGGTCTTACCCTGAATTTGGGATGAAATCCAACTTGATCCCACCAACGATCCGCCCCAGCAAACTTGAAGAGAACTTCCCTAGGAATGTCGTGGTGGCTTTAGATCGTCGATCCGGCGACTGGCAGGGACAAAATCGAAGAGAGAAGGGAGAGAGACCGTAGGAGAGAGAGAGAAGCAGTGAAATTGAATAAAAATCCGAGTTTGCACTATTTATAGGGCCAGATTCGTCAACGAGATAGATCACCTCGTCGACGAGTCCTTGAGTAAATTCGTTGACGAAACTTACCCTTCGTCAATGAAATTCAGAGTAGCCCAAATCCTTCTCTCGGTATTTTCTCTTCGACGAGACGGGACCTCGTCGACGAACCTTTGTATTCGTCGACGAAGCCTACTGCCTCCTTCTGTTTCTGTTTCTGTTTCTGTTTCCATTTCTCTCCCTCATGATTATTTAAATATTTTTATTCTTCGGGTCACTACATAGGTCCTTGAGGAATTTGGCGTATGCAGGTATTTTTTTGATTGCGTCTAAGAGAGGGATGTTCACCTTAACTTGCTTAAATGTGTCCATGATGGATTCATTAGTTGTCTCCTTTCTAGATTTAAAGGGTGCATGGAGAGCTGCAGGGTAAGGGGCTATAAGAATATGATGGGAGGGTGCTTCATTTGTTGACAAGGTGGATGCTTTGGTGTTTATTGTTGACTCATAAGGCAGGGGACGCCTATTTCTATGTGTTCGACCCTATTCTTTTCTTTACCTTTTGCTTGGCTTATTGGCTCCCTGACCCGATTATTGATCTCCCTGCCACTTCTAAGCGTGGTTATCGCCTGGACATGTATTTTATGCGATGAAGGGTCTATTGTAGTCTCACTTTCTATTCTATATTGCCTCTGAGGCATTGTTTGTTGCTGGTTTGGTGACTCAGCTTCGTTTCTCTAACTAACTATCTTGGTGAGTTATCCTATAGTGGTCTCTAGCTTAGCTATAGATTGCGAGTAAGACTGGAGTATTTTCCACTTCACGTGGTAATCTACTTCAATGCTTTGCAAAGTTTTCAACACCGTCTCTTCTAAAGACTCATGGTTAGTTTGTTGAGTAGATAGTTATTGCAACAATGAAGGACTCTGCGTTGCAATAGGGGGATCATGGATGGTTGGATATGGTCAAATGAGTGAAGCACTCGAGTTCTATGGAGATCTTTGAGCTTTAAAGCCTTGATCTTGTGGCCTCCAAGGGAAGTTAGGGTGTTGTTCCCATCCGGGACCATAGGCACTTGGGTCATAGTTATTTGTATGTTGGTATTACCAATGGCGGTTGGCCCTTACTTCCTCATGCATAAGCTCAAGTTAGGAAGGCGAATTTGGGCAATTATAGCATGTGTGGGAAGGGTCGGAGTAGATTGCACGTACCTCTGCACACGCCATTGTTCGTGGTTGTTGTTATAGAGACAAGAACTGATCAAGTTTCGGGGATATGGTGCGCAGAGTAGGGTTTAGGTCTTGGCTTATGGCTAACTCATAAACTCCTTTTGGTTTAGAGTTTGATGGATTAGGAAGTCTACAAGTGGCAACCATGTGCTGCTGAGAATTTTCTACCAGATCTTTGAAGAGAATCTAGGCCTCATTCTCGTGCTTAGTGAGGAAAGTACCTCCGCATGACGCATCAACCATAGACCTATCTCTCTCAATCAATCCTTTGTAGAAAGTTTGGACTAATTGCCACTTGGGGACCTGGTGATGTGTGCATTTATGGAGCAGGTCCCCAAAGCACTCCCAAGTCTCGAAAAAGAGTTCCCCATCCATCTATGAGAAAATTGTGTCGACTCTCTGAAGCTGATTAGTCTTCCCAATTTGGAAGTACTTTTTAAGAAATTCATGTTGTATGGTGGCCCAGTTGGTCACCAAATTCGGTTCTAAGGATGTTAGCCAATATTTGGCCTTATCCTTCAGAGAGAACAGGAAAAGCCTAAGACGGAGAGCATCATCACTAAAATTAGGGATGCGGATGGTAGAACAAATTTCCAAGAACTCATCCAGATGCTGATAAGGTTTTCAGTAGAGTTCCGATGAAAGTTGGGCAGCATCGAGATGATTGAAGTATTAATCTCAAATTGGGCCGCCTGAACATTCGGCAATCGGATGCAAGATGGCGATGTGTATGCATTAGGTACAAAGTAGTCCCTAAGAGGCCATAGGGGTTGCTCTCCCACCACAGGTAGGTGAGGAGCATGGGGTTCCAGGATTTGATCAGCGGGAACTGGTGGGTTATCTTCGGCCATTGCTTTCAGTTTAGATGACTCAGCTTTCTTTGGATTAGAGATAGGTTTCCTAAGGGACCTATAGGATTTTTCAATCTCTAGATCTATGGGAATTATCTCAGGTTCCAAAGAATGCAGCCCAAACATACACACGTATAAGCACACAAATTCATACTTCAAAAATAGAAAACAAAAATAAAGAAAGTAGAAATTAAGTAAGAAAGTGAAAACAAAAGGAAAGCATGTCACGCCCCAAACCCAGAAATGGGCCCCAGGGTGTGATTCAATAACCTAACCTATCTCTGTATCATACAACATCCATGATACTACACAAAATGAAGGTCCGGCCCCGTAGGGCTCACGAATACCTTGTACACAATCACATACACATGATATACGCAGCGGAATAATTCAATGTATTACATTCATTATACCATACCATACCAGAGTTTAGGTTCAACACAATACAAAACATAACTCCTGGGTCTCTACATAACCAAAATGATGCCCTAGCTACAGTTTAGTACTTTCACAAATACATATACAACACTAACCAGAACCACGCTCCCAAATTGCTAGCATGGTACGTTCGGCTACCTGAAGGACCTGAAACACATTTGTAGGATTGGGGTGAGACACTTTTCAGTAAGGGCGAATCAGGTTATATCAGTGTGTGAGCATATGAGAGTTATTTCAACATTAAAATATAACATTTTGCAATTCCAGCATGTTCACAAACACTTGTCCACATCGGTAATTAAACCTGATTACAACACTTGTCCACATCGGTAATTAAACTAGATTACAACACTTGTCCACATCGGTAATTAAACCAGATTGCAACACTTGTCCACATCAGAATTAAACCAGATGTCTCGACTCATCGGTATTAAACTAGATGTCTCGACTCATCAGAATTAAAATCGGATTACAACTCTTGTCCACATCGGAATTAAACCGGATGTTTTGACTCTTCATAATTAAACCAGATGTCTCGACTCGTCAGAATTAAAACCGGATTTGAGACCCATCAAAATTTAACTGGATGTCTTGGCTCATCGGTAGCGAACCGGATGCCATAGCTCGTCGGTTTTTAAACCGGATGCTAACCAACATAATAACAATCATCACATAGAACCTCGGTATTTAATCGACATTAGTTTTCCATAGTTTCCTAAAAATAATTTTGAACCACATTTCCTATATCTCATTTTAACATTTCACAACTCAAATTATTTCAAATATATTAGCTCAAGCCACACTTATTTGGGTACATAAATAATCACATAACATTTGTTCCACGGATACAGTTTAACATAAATGAAGGTACGGTTATGAAACAACCTGCTTATTTTACCACTTTTTTTCCCTAATAATAAAGACCAATATAACAAACCCAGCAGATCATAATCAACCTGAACCTGTGGGTACCAGGGATACATCAGAAATACAACACGAAAGCTTAAGCAGCAGGAAACATAAAATCATACACATCTCATAGTACCATTCAACACAATGTCAAGGTTTACTACATACATCATAAAAAATACACATAACCCAAAAATGTCCCAAAAGTGGCCTAGGGTCACCGCCCACAAATCCGTCAGACCTTAGCAACAGACTTACCCTTCAGACAGGGTAAAATGGCTGAACTCTAATGCTGCAAAGCTTTATCCGCTCTCCTACTTGGAGCTCCTGAAATGTTCATTAATTTTGGGGTGAGACACCTCTCAGTAAGGGAAATAAACTAATACCAGTGTGTGGCAACATGAGTATTTCCGTGTTATACATAAAACCATACATAAACATATTTAGTGAAACTGTTTGTATCAAATCTGGAAAAACATATATAATCATATCATGATAGAACATACTGAATTTCCATAAACATAATTCATCTCATATAATAATAATAATACAAAAGCAACCCTGGAAGGTTAGATGGCTGGTGTCATGTCTTAGCCCCACATGATTCGGTTGTGTGGCCCGAAGGCGGGACCTAACAATGGTTGGCCAACCACTACCAAGTCAAAAGTAAAAGTCTGTAAGTACGATGGGTCTGCCAGACCTGGCCCGTACACAAAGGGCGCCAACACTTCAATAAACCACATTAACTATCCATCCTCACGTTGCCCCGTACGACAGTGATAACAATAACATCATAATGATCATGATCACATAGTTACGGTACCGTGCTCGTGTAAGCCTAAATCAAATCAACCAGGTTTTGATAACATATAACATATTTCACATTGTGATACATTGCTATTCCATAATAATAATTGTCAAATCAATATCATCACATTTCATAGCATAATGTGAAAATCTTCGGCCCTTACGCCGACATTTTGTATTTTATTAATCACAGACCGTATGCTATATCACATATCAAAAAAAGGCTCGGCCCGTATGCCGGCATATCATGTAAAAACATCCTTAGCCAGTATGCTGGTATATCATTAAAACTCTTGGCCCGTACGCCGGTATATCATAGTAAAATTTTGTATCATTTTACATTTTCCTAGAAACATTAATTCATAATAAATTCTACTCATGCCACACAAAATGGGTATTACACATATTTAAAATATATTGTCATTTACAGTAGTATTTCCCCAAACATAATGCTAATATATATTTATTTTCCTAAAATTAAATGCTATAAGATCATACATATATTTTTATAAAAATAACTAGCTTAGTTTATCCCCTTACCTGATTCCTAAAGAGCCTCTAAAATATACCAATCCTGCACCCTCAGGGTTCCCCATTCAACACCCTAAAAATAACATCTCCCAGAACACAAATTCAGTATTTCTTCGACTACTACATTTCCTACAATTGCGGAAAAGTCAAATACTGAATAAAAAACCTTACCTTGAATCTAGGGTGGAATTCAAGTTAGTCCCACAACGATCCACTCCAGAAGATTTAAAGAAAACTCTCCCAGGAGTGTCGTGGTGGCCTCAGATCGTCGAATCAGCGAGAATCCGACTCAGAAACTTAGAGAGAAGGAGTGGAAACCGAAGTGGAGAGAGAGAGAATTTGTTTTGGGTTAAAACCTGCGCTGAAATCCGGATTTGAGCTATTTGTACATTGGCCTTTGTCGACGAGTCACGTCACCTCGTCAACGAGGTCATGAAGGAAGTTCGTCGACGAACGTTTGTTTCTCATCAACGAAATTTAGAGATGATAAAATAGCCTCTTGGTATTTTCTCGTGGACGAGACACGTCCCTGTCGGCGAGATCCTCATGTGTTCTCGTTAACAAATCCCCTGTGTTTGTTGATGAGATCCTGAATAATTTCCCAATTTTAATTCTTTTCTCTCCTTCTCCCATTAATAAATTATGAAAATTATCCGGGTCTCTACATTCTCCCCTCCTTATAAAATTTCTTCCTCAAAATTTGCTATTCGTATGATTTATCATCCTTTAAAGGCAGAACGGTCTACTTATTTTATTACGTATCCTCACTATTGACTTTTTGAGTCTGATCCTTGTTTTGATGCTAACAAAGCACATGTTTCTTATGTGTGTTTTTTAGCATGTGGTCAGGTCCATTAATTTAATACACACATAAGGAAACAACGGTGGAAGCTTGCAGGACTTAAATACTATATGATCAAGCGCATTCCATGAAGTCGGAAGAGCAAAAAGGTGAAGACATTTGTTTTTAATTTGTATATGCATTTAATTTTATATCTCTGGTCTGTAATGATACATGCATCTGCATGATGTGTTTGAATGCTCAAAATGACCTTAGATAAACCTTAGGGACTAGCACATCTCACCAAAAACCTTTTTCTAAAAAGACTAAAATCATACAAAGTTTTTGAAATAACTTTAGGGTCAAGATCGGGGCTAAAACGAAGTTTACGAAAGGTCGACCGACACCGAATTTTTTCAGTGTCTTCAAAAGGACCTAGAAATGACCCTAGAACACTCACCTATACACTTATATAAGTTAGTCATTTGAATAGGGTGTTTGTTGTCTGAAACAAGATCGAAATGCACAAAGTGTGCACACTCGGTCGACCGAACGTTCACGTTCAAAAGTCCCTGGTCGACCGAACCCGGACCAGGTCAATAGTTTGACCACAGTCCAGTTGACTGAGCTTATATAGTTCATTTGACCCCAGTGGACCGAACCTCTTAGGAGTCAACTTTTTGATTACCTGGTCGACCGAACTTCTCAGTTCAAAATGTCCCGGTCGACCGAACCGTGCTATTTTGAAAAATTGCCCTTTTCGATCGACCGACCCTGCAGTTCATTTTTAGCCCGGTCGACTGAGTCTCAAGAACTTCGGTCGACCGAACCCTTCCTAGTCGATTGGTGCTCTCGGGTTGGAATATTTTTTATGCTTTAAAACGTCATTAAAAGTTAATTAAACTTTTCCAAAATACCGAGCGTGTCCCTCAACGGTCAAATTTGTTGAAAACCTATAAATACCCCTTCATAACTCCAGATTAGTAACTTTGATGAATCTAAAATTTCGCTTAATCCTTTGTTAATCAAAGTTCCCCCAAACCTATTTTTATTGCAAAAATTCCTTCTTTGAGGCAAAAATTTTTATACAAAACTCTTTATCTTTCTTCCACTCCTTCATTTCAAAATTACTCTTGAAGAGAACACATTTATATTTGGGCATTTATTTTTATGTGCTTACTCTCACTTATTCTTTGTTTTTGAAAATCATTTTGAGAGTATAGGTTTGGTGTTCTCCCAAATTATTTTCTTGATAAATATATTTTGGGAGAAGTTATTTATTGCACAAATATTTTATTGAGTTTAATTCTTAGATTCTCCAAGTATCTTTGTTGGAGAACATAATACACATTTTTTCATACACATTCTATTTGAGCAAAAATCATTAAAAGAGCAAAACCTTAGGTTTTCCTATATTATTATTATTGAAATACCTTTTTGGAGAAAACATCTTATTAGGGTTTAAATATAGTTAAGCACCCTTACTCCCCTTAGCATTATTTCATATCATTGGAGTGCATACTTTTACTGAGCTTATTGTGTACATATCTGCTTGTATTTTTCAGAAGCGTTTTCATGTACAAAAATGATTTTATTGTAATGGTTGGGTTCAACCAGTTAATTGAACTGGGGAGTCTCAGCCCCGTAAATGAGACCGGTTCGGTTCAGCCCAAAATTGAACTAAAGAGTCTCAGCCCTGCAAGTGAGACTAGTTCGGCTTAGCCTAATAATTGAGCTGGGGTTTTCCTTGCCTTGTAAAGAGAGGATGTAAAAGGATTTTGCTCCGCCTAGTTAAGTGAACAGGTATAGTGGAATCCTTGGGGAGTATGCCCAAGGTGGGGATGTAGGCTGGTTTGGCCGAACCTTGATAACAAACTTGATGTCGCTCTCTCTATCTTATTTAAATTCTTGCACTTTAATTTCAGGATGTGTATGAATGTTTATTTAATGTCAAAATTATTCTCATGCACACATTTGATTTAAATAAGATACTGCACACGTGTATGTTTGCTTTTATTGTTAAACTCGCTTTACATGCACATATACGTGTTGAATGAGATATGAACTGTGGTGAATCGACTAAATTGTTTAAATTAACGAAAAATGTTTTAAAACCCAATTCACTCCCCTCTTTGGATCACACCAATTCCAACACTCACTTATAGCGGAAGAATACCGTGGTTACATTCCAAATCCTAGGAGATTACATATATAAAATAAAATTCTTCCAAAACTAAAATACTACTAACTAAATTACTACATGTACCTGCAAAAGAAATATTACCTACTATTACACCTTCTTGAATAATTTTGGATATCTCTGCCTTATCTGTTCCTCAAGTACCCACGAAGCTTCTTCTATTGCATGATTTCTCTACAAGACTTTCACTAGAGGAATCTTCTTATTACGTAACTCTTATTCTTTCCTATCTAGAATCTGTACTGGTACCTCCTCATAATCTAGTGAATCACTGAGCTCTAATTCACCATAACTGATCACATGAGAAGGGTTTGGGATGTATTTCCTCAACATAAAAACATGGAATACGTCGTGTATCCTAGACAATATAGATGGTAAAGCTAACCTGTAGGCAATTGGCCCCACTTTCTCTACAATTTTGAAGGGGCCAATGAACCTAGGGCTAAGTTTACCCGTCTTCTCAACATCAAACTCTAATTTCCTGCGGCAGGTATCAGCGTAACTCTTCTGTTGGTTCTGAGTTACACTGATTCTATATCTGATAAGACGAACCTTATCATATGCTTTCTGTACTAATTCTAGCCCTACAACTCTCCGTTCACCCATCTAATCCCAGTATAATGGAGAATGACATATCCTACCGTAAAGCGCCTCAAACGGTGCCATGCCAATACTGGCTTGATAACTATTATTGTACGCAAATTCCACCAACGGCATAAATTGAATCCAACTACCCCTAAAATCTAGCACGCACGCTCAAAGCATATCTTCTAATATTTGAATCGTCTTCTCAGCCTGCCCATCTTACTGAGGATGGAATGCCGTGCTAAAAGATAATTGAGACCCTAAAGCCTCCTGCAAGTTCCTCCAAAATCGTGACGTGAAATAGGATCTCTGTCTGACACTATAGACACTGGCACCCCATGAGAACAGACTATCTCCTGAATATAAATCTCTGCCAAACAGTTAAGGGAATAGTTGATCTTGATAGGAAGGAAATGAGTGGTTTTAGTCAAATGGTCTACTATCACCCAAATCGCATTCTAGCCATGCAACGCCGATGGCAGCCCTAAAACAAAATCCATGGATATATGATCCCACTTCCACTCTGGGATAAATAACGGCTGCAACTGACCTACTGACCTCTGGTGCTTAGCTTTTACCTATTGGCACGTCAAACACTGTGCTACATATTCAGCGATCTCTTTCTTCATACCGCTCCACCAATAAAACTCTCGCAGATCCCTATACATTTTTGTACTGCCGAGATGAACTGTGTACAAAGATCTATGAGCCTCCTTTAAGATGGTATTCCTGATGTCAATATCGACAGGAACACATAGTCTGGATCGGAACCGCAAAGGTCCGTCATCTGCAATACATAATTACTACCCCTGGCCATTCTGCACTCTGACTAATACCTCTGCTAATTCTGGATCGTCTTTCTAAGCAGCTTTAATCCTTTCCTGTAAAGTAAGCTGCACCACCAAACTGGCAATACATACTTGAGGACCACTCTCAACCAACACTATACCAAGTCTCTCTATATCCATCATGATCGGATATTGGATCTCCATAGCTACCAACGCTGGTCCCACAGACTTCTTGCTCAAAGCATCAACTATCACGTTCGCCTTTCTTGGTTAGTAACTGATAGTGTAGTCAAAATCTTTAATAAGCTCCAACCACCTTCTCTACCTCATATTTAATTCCTTATGAGTGAAAAAGTACTTTAAACTCTTGTGGTCGAAAAAAATTTCACATCGCTCGCCGTAGAAGTAATGCCTCAAAATTTTCAATGCGTGTACTACTGCAGCCAATTTGAGGTCATAGGTAGGGTAGTTCTTTTCATACTCTTTCAATTGCTTGGAAGCATACGCTACCATCCCACCATGCTGTATCAGTACACAGCCAAGTCCCTTCAAGGACGCATCATTGTAGATAACATAACCCTCACCCCCTGACAGGATGATCAATATTGGTGTCATGACAAGTTTTTGCTTCAATTCTTGAAAACTCTGCTCACAGCTGTCGTCCCACTCAAACCTAACATTCTTCCTAGTCATTCATGTCAGAGGCCCTGATAACGCTGAAAATTCCTCAACGAAACGACGGTAATACCTAGCTAACCCTAAGAAACTCTTAATCTCTTGGACGTTCCTCGGTCTAGTCCAATTCACTACCGCCTCAATTTTATTAGGATCCACAGAAATACCATCTCTTGAAATGACATGCCCCCAAAACACAACATTCTCAAGCCAGAATTCACATTTACTGAACTTAGCGCACAACTTCTTTTCCTTAAGCATCTATAGAACCTACCTCAAATGCGTCTCATGCTCCTCATAACTTCTCGAATAGACCAGTACATCATCAATAAAAAAAACAACAAATTGATCTATATATGGATGGAAGATCCTATTCATCAAATCCATAAATATCTCAGGAGCATTCGTCAGACCAAATGGCATAAAAAAAAACTCATAATGCCCATACTTGGTCCTGAAGGCCATTTTCAATACATCTTCTGTCCTTACCTTTACTTGATGATAGCCTGAACTGAGGTCAATGTTAGAATACACCCGTGTACCCTGGAGCTGATCAAATAAATCATCTATACGGGGTAGAGGATACTTGTTCTTGATTGTCACTTTATTAATCTTCCTATAGTCTATACGCATCCTCATAGACCCGTCTTTCTTCTTCACAAATAATACTAGAGCTCCCCACAGAGATACATTGGGCCGTATAAAACCCTTATCAAGTAAATCTTACAACTGACTCTTTAATTCTGCCAACTCTACTGGTGCCATTCGGTAAGGTACTTTAGAAATCGCCGTTGTCCCTGGAAGCAGATCAATAAGAGAATCTACCTCACGATCAGGTGGCAAACCTGGTAACTCATCTGGAAAAACATCTGTAAACTCCTTTACTACTGGTGTACTAGCGAGTTTCAATTCATTCCCTAACATTTCCTTCTCAAAAGCCACGAATCCCTGATAACCACTCAGTAATAGTCTCCTCACTTGAATAGCTGAAACTAACTGAGGCGGGGATTACACTCGCGATCCTACAAACCTGAATTCTGCTCTTCCTGAAGGTCTAAATATCACTTCTCGTGAATGACAATCTATACTGGCAAAATTAGCTGCTAGCCAATCCATACCAAATATTACATCAAACACATGCATGTCCAATTTCTATTAAATCAGAAAACAAAATTTTCTCCTGTATATCAACTGACCAACCCCGGACCATCCTACTACACCTCACTGCTGACCCGATCGGTGCAGATACCAACAGTTCAGTGTCTAACAACTGTGTTTTCGCCCCACATAGTCTAGTGCACTCAAGAGACATAAACGAGTGTGTGGATCCAAAATCAAATAATACAATAACTTTAAAGGAAAGCATGCTAACCATACTTGTCACCACGTCGCCGGCTATCTCAGCGTCAAAGCAAAAACTCTGGCTAGAGCCATATTTCTCTGCTGGCCTCCACGTGGAGCCTGATAACCTCCCCGGTATGGTCTAGGAGCAAGAGCAACATTTGGCGGTGTAGGGCAATCTCGCACTAGATGTCCCTATCTACCACAGCGATAGTAGACAACTCTCCTCACTCGACACTCTCCCCAGTGTCTCCTCCCACAAGTCTGACAGACAGGAGGATTCTGCACTGTTTGAACCTCACGATCCCCAGTCTCCTGTCTCCACCCTCTACCATAGTTTCATCTCCTCCACTGACCATGCCTAGGACCCTACTGATAGCCTGAAGATGTAGATCTCTTCTTCTATCCATGTTCCTCTGCATCCATACGCTCACCAACCTTTGCCAAGGTCGCTCTGTCGACTAACTCAGCAAAATCCTGAATCTTTAGCACTACCACCTGTTTGTATATGTTTTTCCTTAAACCTCTTTCAAACTGTCTCGCCTTTTTTCACCTCATCAGGAACAATTGACGGAGCGAAGCAAGAGAGCTCTATAAACTGTGTTGCATATTGTTGGATTAAAAATTGTCCCTATTTCAGACTCAGGAACTCTTCCACTTTAGCCTCCCTAACAGTGGCTGGGAAATACCTGTCAAAGAATAACTCTTTAAATCGGTCCCATGTCATAGCTCTCGGTATCGTCCTTTGCTGCTCTAGAAGTCTCACAACAGTCCACCACCTCTTGGCCTCCCATGTCAGTTTATAGGTGATGAAGAGGACCCTCTATTCCTCCGTACACTACAATACAGCCAGGACTTTCTCGATCACCTGCATCCAATTCTCAGCGGCTGCAGAATCTACTCCCCCTGAAAATGCTAGAGGATTCGTCTTAGTAAACTTTTCTATCATGCACCCATGGCCTACAGACAGGCCTCCCTGCTCCCTGGAGCTCCTAGCGATCTCAGCCACAACCTGCTGAGCCACGTTGCATAGTATTGCATCAGAATCAGTCCCACCTGCACTCAACGACCCTGCTCCATCACTACCGCTCGCATGGGCACTACCTCCTCCTAGATCCATCCTAAAAAATAATAAACGTAACTTAGGAACCCTATACTTATAATTTACACACCTAACATAGTTCCTTATCTTAACTTCCTCAACTCATTCCTAACTCCAGTCCTATATTCTAGGAACACAACCCGACAATAGTTTACTATGGTTTTCCTAAAATCGTCACCCCAGTAAAAACACATAAACCACCATGGAAGTCTTGCCTTCCAGACTGTAGAACACCACCTTAAATCATTTTCATATACTCTGGTATCGTTTCTGTTACACTCTAAAGTCTACAGAACCTAACAACCTAGGCTTTAATACCAAACTATAACGACCTGCTTATCTTACCATTTTTTTCCCTAGATAATAAAGACTAATATAACAAACTAAGCAAATCATAATCAACCTAAACCTGTGGGTACCAAGGATACATCAGAAATATAACACGAAAGCCTAAGCAGCAGAAAACATAAAATCATACACATCTCATAGTACCATTCAACACAATACCAAATTTTGCTACATACATCATAAAAATAAACATAACCCAAAAATGTCCCAAAACTAGCCTAGGGTCACTGCCCACAAATCCGTCAGACCTTAGCAATAGACTTACCCTTCAGACAGGGTAAAACGACTGAACTCTAATGTTGCAGAGCTTTATCCGCTCTCCTACCTGGAGCTCCTAAAATGTTCATTAATTTTGGGGTGAAACACCTCTCATTAAGGAAAATAAACTAATACCAGTGTGTGGCAACATGAATATTTCCGTGTTATACATAAAACCATACATAAACATATTTAGTGAAACTGTCTGTATCAAATCTGGGAAAACATATATAATCATATCATGATAGAACAAACTAGATTTCCATAAACATAATTCATCTTATATAATAATAATAATAAAACAACCCTAGAAGGTTAGCTGGTTGGTGTCATGTCTTACCCCCATATGACTCGGTTGTGTGGCCCGAAGGTGGGACCTGACAATGGCTAGCCAACCATTGCCAAGTCAAAAGTAAAAGTCTGTAAATACGATGGGTCTGCTAGACCTGGTCCATACACAAGGGGCGTCAACACTTCAATAAACCACATCGACTATCCATCCTCATGCTACCCCGTACGACAGTGATAACACTAACATCATAATGATCATGATCATATAGCTACGGTACCGTACTCGTGTAAGCCTAAACTAAGCCAACTAGGTTTTGATAACATATAATATACTTGAAATTGTGATACATTTCTATTCCATAATAATAATTGTCAAATCAATATCATCATATCACATTTCATGGCATAATGTGAAAATCTTCGGCCCTTAAGCCGGCATTTCGTATTTTATTAATCAAGGCCCGTACGTCGTATCTCATATCAAATAAAAGGCTCGGCCCGTACACCGACATATCATATAAAAGGCTCGGCCCGTATGCCAGCATATCATGTAAAAGGCTCTACTTGTACGTCGGCATATCATGTAAAAACATCCTCCGCCCATACGTCGGTATATCATATAAAACTCTCAGCCCGTACGCCGTTATACCATATAAAAACTCTCGGTTCGTATGCCAATATATTATAGTAAAATTTTGTATCATTTAACATTTTCCTAGAAATATTAATTCATAATAAATTCTATTCATGCCACACAAAATGGGTATTACACATATTTAAAATATATCGTCATTTACAGCAGTATTTCCCCAAACATAATGCTAATATAGATTTATTTTCCTAAAATTAAATGCTATAAGATCATACATATATTTTCATAAAAACAACTAGTTTAGTTTTTTCCCTTACCTGATTCCTGAAGAGCCCCTAAAATATACCAATCCTGCATCCCCACAGGGTTCCCCGTACAACACCCTAAAAACAACATCTCCCAGAACACAAATTCAGTATTTCTTCGACTACTACATTTCCTACAACTGTGGAAAAGTCAAATACTGAATAGAAAGTCTTACCCTAAATTTGGGATAGAATTCAAGCTAGTCCCACCAACGATCCACTCTAGCAGATTTGAAGAGAACTCTCCCTGAAGTGTCGTGGTGGCCTCAAATCGTCAAACCATCGAGAATCTAGCCCAGAAACGAAGAGAGGAGTGGAAACCGAAGTGGAGAGAGAGAGAATTTGTTTTGGGTTAAAATCTGCGCTGAAATCCGAATTTGAGCTATTTATACACTGGCCTTCGTCGACGAGCCACGTCACCTCGTCGACAAGGTCACGAAGGAAGTTCATCGACGAACGTTTGTTTCTCGTCAACGAAATTCAGAGATGGGAAAATGGCCTCTCGGCATTTTCTCATCGACGAGACACGTCCCCGTCGACGAGAACCTCATGTGTTCTAGTCGACGAATCCCCTGTGTTCGTCGACGAGACCCTAAATAATTTCTCAATTTTAATTCTTTTCTCTCCTTCTCCCATTATTAAATTATGAAAATTATACGGGTCTCTACAGGTCATCTCTATATTATAATTTATTCAAATATATGATTTTCCAACAGAAACTGTGATGATACCCGAAACCCCAATTTTTCCAAAAATTGTAAACCTGAAAATCTCATAATTTCACCTAGTAGAATTTCCCAAATAAGTATTCAAAATGTACATATTATCGTAAACCACAATTTTACTGATTCAGATTTCAAAAATAACTAATGTAAACAAAATCCCCTTACCTTTTCTCGAAAATCGAAACACGAACCTAAACGGTCCAAAACAATGACACGGGATCCCCAAAACCTTAAAATTGAAGAACACAACTTCAATACAATCCTATTTACCACAGATCTACAGAATCGAAAATTGATTTAGACCCTTACCTTGATTTTAGGGTACAACCTAAAAATCCTCAAAATAAATATCTGATCCCCTATAATCATAGAGATTCTCCCCCTGATCCACGTAGTAACATCAGATTGTTGATTTAGGTAACATGAGGCCCGAGATCTTAGAGAGAGAGAGAGAGAGAGAGAGAGAGAGAGAGAGAGAGGATTTGAGTTTTCTTAACCATTAAGCAACAAAAATTCAACTTATAGACATTTGACCCGACCAGCCTCGTTGACGAATTGGAACTCTCATTGACGAGCAGAAGAATGGCATTCATCAATGACGGAGTTGGCCTTGTCGACAAACTTAAGATTCCAAAATTCCAAAAATCTCTCGATATCATCTCGTCGACGAACCTCTAAATTTCACTGACAAGCCACAAAAGAGACTTCGTCAACGACAGAAGGAGCCTCGTCGACGAGTCTTGTTGTTTTCACCTTTTCAAATTCCTTCCCCTTTTCTTATTTATTTAATTCATATTTCTCGGTTCGGGTTCTTACAATCTCCACTCCTTACGAAAATTTCATCCTCGAAATTTGCAATCTCTCGCCAGCGGCGACCTACATAGCAGCCCCATCCCAAATATATTACATACCCTCACTTATGGCAAAAGAATACCATGGTTACATATGCATTGTCTCGGGAGCTCACAATATCATTAAACTCTCCCAGATCCCAACCACACATCAATTACTCTAATTAACAAAAACATTACATACCTAACTAATCGACTCTACAACTCTATTGCTCAGAACAAATGTGGATATTTTCAGCGTATTTTCGTCTCTAATTTCCAACAAGCTTCCTTAACCTTATAATTTTGCCACAACACTTTCACTAACGGTATCTCCTTGGTACGCAACTTCTGTACCTTCTACTCCAAAATCTGAACGGGTATCTCCTCATACGCCAAAGCATCCCCAATTTCCAAAATTTTTTAACTAATCACATGTGATGGATCCAACACGTATCTCCTCAACATAGATACGTGGAACAAATTGTGGATCCTAAAGAGTGTTGGGGGTAGTGCAATTCTGTAGGCCACTGGACCCACTCGCTTAAGTACCTCGAATGGTCCTATATACCTTGAGCTCAACTTGTCCTTCTTCCCGAACCTCATCACTCCCTCCATCGGAGCGATCCTCAAGAATATCTTACCCCCCCACCTCAAATTCCAATTCCCGATGGCACACATCCGCGTAACTCTTCTGCCAACTCTGAGCTGATTTAATTCTATCCTAGCACAATCAAACCTTGTCAGAAGCCTGCTGCACGAGTTTGGGTCCCAATATCTGCCGTTCACCGACCTCATCCTAGTACAGGGGAGACCGACACCTTTAACCATACAATTCCTCGAATGGTGCCATCCTGATACTAGCTTGAAAGCTATTATTCTAGGCGAACTCCACCAATGGTAGAAATCGTATCCAACTACCGCCGAAATCTAACACATAAGCCCGTAACATATCCTCCAAGATATGTATCGTCTTCTCTAACTGTTCGTTAGTCTGGGGGTGGAATGTTGTACTGAAAGTAAGCTTTGTCCCTAGTGCTTCCTGAAAGCTCTTCTAGAACCAAGAAATGAATCTTGGATCTCGATTTGAAACAATAGATACCAGTACCTCGTGCATTCTGACTATCTCCTGCACGTATAGGTTTGCTAGCCTACTCAAGGAGTAGCTAACCTTCATCTGTACAAAGTGAGTATTCTTAGAAAACCTGTCAACAATCACCCAGATTGCATTTTGTCCGTGAAGTGCTGGTGGCAACCCAATGACAAAGTCCATGGGGATATGCTCCCATTTCCACTCTAGAATGCTTAATGGCTGCAACGGCCCTGCCGGCCTTTGATGTTCAGCCTTTATCTATTAACACATCAGACATTACTCCACAAATCAAGAAATCTCCCCTTTCATGCCACTCCACTAGAAGGATTCGCGCAGATCCCGATACATCTTCGTACTACCTAGATGAACCGTATATAAAGAACGATGTGCCTCCTCCAGAATAGTCCTCTTTATCTCCTTGTCGTTTGGAACACATAGCTTGGTTCCAAACCTTAATACACCACCATCAAAGATACTAAAATCTACAGCTAACCCCTGCAGTACTTTCTCCGTAGTCTCCACTAACTCCACATCATTTTCCTGCGCGACTTTAATCCTCTCAAACAATGTCGGCTGGATCACCAAGCTATCAATGAAAACCTGGTGATTTCCGTCCAAAAATTCCATGCCAAGACCCTCTAGATCCCTCCTTATGATGCTGATCTACCACTGCGGATACTGACGCATGTTCTGACTTCCAACGCATCAACTACCACGTTAGCCTTTCCTAGGTAATTACTGATGGTGCAATTGTAGTCATTGATCAATTCAAGCCACCTCCTCTGCCTCTTGTTCAACTCCTTCTACATGAAGTAGTACTTAAGGCTATTGTGGTCTGTGAAGATCTCACACTGTTCACCGTACAAGTTGTGTCTCCAGATCTTTAATGCATACACCACTGCCACTAACTCCAAGTCATGCGTAGGGTAATTCTTCTCGTACTCATTGAGTTTCCGAGAAGCATAAGCAATTACTTTCCCTTGTTACATTAGAACACATCCCAAACCCTTCAAAGATGCGTTGCTATAAATCACAAAACCACTGTTCCCAGATGGGATGGTCAAAATTAGAGCAGTGACTAGTCGATGTTTCAACTCCTAAAAACTCTGCTCATAATCATCGGTCCAAACAAATTTCATGTCCTTTCTTGTTAACCATGTTATAAAACAAGATAATTTAGAGAATCCCTCCATGAACCAATGATAATACCCTTCCAATCCAAGGAAACTCCAAACTTCTTACACGCTTTTCAGTTTCACCTAGTCAACCACTGCTTCAATCTTACCTGGATCAACTGAGATACCACCTCTCGACACGATATGGCCTAGAAATGAAACCTGGTTCAACCAGAACTCGCATTTCTTCAACTTAGCATACGACTTCCTTTCCCGTAATATCTGAAGCACCAACCTCAGATGGTTTTCATGCTCTTCCGAACTCCTAGAGTATACCAGAATATCATCAATAAACACCACCATGAACTGGTCTAGATATTCATGGAAAACCATGTTCATTAGGTTCATAAATACCACCGGAGCATTAGTTAACTCAAATGGCATGACTAGAAACTTGTAGTCACCATATCTAGTTCGAAAAGCAGTCTTTGCAACATACTCAGTCTTAACTTTCACCTGATGATACCCTGACCGTAATTCAATCTTCGAGAAGACGTGCGTTCCTTACAGCTGGTCAAATAGATCATCTATACGAGGCAATGGGTATCTGTTCTTCACTATTACCCTGTTAATCTCATGGTAATCAATGCACATCCTTATTGACCCGTATTTTTCACTATTACCCTGTTAATCTCATGGTAATCAATGCACATCCTCATTGACCTGTATTTCTTCTTCACGGAAAATACTAGAGCTCCCAAAGGCGAAACATTGGGTAGCCTTTATCCAGTAGTTCCTACACTGCTCCTTAAACTCTTTAAGTTCTGCTGGAACCATTTGGTATGGAGCTTTAGAAATTGGTGCTCGATCTAGCAGCAATTCAATAGAAAACTCCACTTCCCGATTGGGAGGTAAACTGGGCAAGTCCTCCAAGAATACATTTGAAAATTCATTAACCACTCGGATATCCTCGAGCTTTAGATCATCTGGAGGTGGTTCCTTTACACAAGCTATGTAGCATCCTGCTTAATTTACTACATAATAAATCATGTTAAATACCATGATACCAATAACTAATGGTATAACAAAGTCAACTCACACCCGTGGGTAACAGGGACGCACCTGTCATACACAACGGACATCTAAGCAGCAGTAAATATAAATTTCATCCACTCAACCATAAAATATAATACCAGAGTTACTTACATTCCACCATATTTATGTAGATGTATATATACAATCCTAAAAAACACCAAAAGATAAAACTAGGATCTTTCATCAAAACCAACTGACCCTAGTTCAAAACTCACCCTTCTAGCAGGGTATTATAAACTACCCTTAACGGCGCAGAGCTCGGTTCACCTGTCTGTCTGGGTTTCCTGAAATATTTTAAGTTGGGGTGAGACACCTCTTAGTAAAGGAAATAAACTAAATATAATTGTGTGGCAACATGAATATTTTCATGCTATAATAAATATACAGTACATATTACATGCCTAAAAACACTGATAATATCATAACTGAATAAACATACAATTTCTTGGTTATACTAAATCATATTGTATCTCATTGTTCATAAAATCATTTTCTATACTAGTAGTACTGAAATATACTCAGGATAAAATAGCTAGTTGGTGTCATGTATTACCCCCCATGACGGGTTATGTAGCCTTAAGGCGGGACCTGACATTGGTTAGTCGACCACTGCAGAGTCAAAAATGTCTGTCAGTATGATGGGCCCGCCACACCCTGGTCCGGACTGCTAGGTGGACGTCTACAACTCTATACTTAAAGCCACATCGACTATCTATCTCCCACCCCCTCTACTGGCAGGGGTGGTTAGCACAAGTCTGAACTGAACTGAACTGAACTGTATAGCTATGGTATTGTGCTTCTGAAAACTGATCTGAACTATCATCCGGGTTCTAATAACATATAGTACATGATCATATATTGTTTTAATATAAATAGATTGATAGCATTTTCTGAATTCTGTCATAACATAAATAATCATAGCCTTGTGCTGGATAACATATATAACTGTGGCCTTGCGCTGGATAACATACATAACTGCGGTCTTACGCCAGCTATCAATCACGGTCTTGCGCCGAACATATCATAGATACTGAATTGAGCATATGTACTGTTTATCATATATTTTGAAACCATAATTTCCTATATTATCCATGTTATTTTCGAAAATAACTGTAAACATGCCTTTTCTGTAAATCTGACCTAACATAATACAATATACGTGAAATTATTCATGCCACATAAATTGAATAAAAACATGAAATCTGTTCTAGAATTACATTTTCTAGCATTTTGCACTAAAAACATATTCCTGTGTAACAACAGTATTTTTCCAAATATATTTTCCCAAATATACTCATACATAATACATGCTTTCTGAAAATTAATTTGCTATTAAATAATAATAATTTTTCATGGAAAATTATTTCTTTAGTTTATTCCCTTGCCTAACTATTAGAAAACTTCTAAAACGACTAGTCCTGCACCTGGAGGGTTCCCCGCTCAACACCCTGAAAACAACATTGCCCCAAAGAAAAATTCAGTATTTCTTCAAATGCTAGCTTTTCTACAATTGTAGGAATGTCAAATACTCAATAAAAAGCCTTACCCTGAACTTGGGATGGAGTCCAAGTTAGCCCTACCAATGATCTACTCCAGCAAACTTGAAGAGAACTTCCCCAAGAGTAGCGTGGCAGCTTTAGATCGTCGATCCAGCAAAGAACGGACCCAAAATCTTAGATAGAACGAAGGAGAACCGAAGAGGAGAGAGAGAGAAGTTCTTCGCGTGAATTCTACGGTGAAAATCGAGTTCAAGCTATTTATACACCTACACTCGTCGACAAGAAATGTCACCTTGTCGATGAGGCCACAAAGGGAGTTCGTCGACGAACGCTTATTCCTCATCGACGAAATTCAGAATTGAAAATAGCCCCTTAGTAACTTCTCGTCGACGAGACGCGTGTCCCCATCAATGATCCCATCAAGTGTGTTCGTCGACAAAAGCACTGCGTTCATCGACGAGACCCTGTTGAATTCCAAATTTACAATTTCCTTTTCTCTCCTCCTCCTATTATTTAATTAATATAATTCACTGGGTCTCTACAAGTTAGGTACCCTTGACACCCGTCCAAGAGTAACCTTCTCGCCTGTATTGCCGATAGAATTGGTGGCGTCGAATGCACACACGATCCTACGAACTTATACTCCTGCTTCCCAGGTGGTTTGAACACCACTTCTTTCCTATGACAGTCAATCACAGAAAAGCTAGAGGATAACCAATCCATCCCCAGTATGACATCAAACCCGAAAATATTGAATACTACCAGATTCACCGGTAGGGGCCTTCCTTAAATTACCAATGGTCAACTCCGTAACATCTTCCTATAAATCACCACACTCTCAGACGGTGTAGCCACAAACAACCCCTCATTCATCATTTGGGTTTCAACCTCACACAGTTTCCCAAAGTTTACAGATATAATGGAGTGGGTTGCTCCTAAATCAAATAAGATAACAACTTTATTTGAAAGCAGTAACATGGTACTTGTCACCATGTTGCCAGCGTGCTCTGCATCGGCTGGAGTAAGCAAGTACACTCTCGCTTGAGCCATGTTTCTCTGAAAGTTTCCTCAGGGCGTCTGGTTATTTTTCCAGTTCTGATTTGGTACAGGCATATCATTCATCAGCGCACGATAGTCTCAGGACATGTGGCTCAGTCCGCCACAGCGGTAACAGTTACACGTGAATTGGCACTCACCGTCATGCCACTTGTGGCACCTAGTACAACATTCGCAAGATTAGTCCCCTTGTGGATTCTGCGGTTCCGCACCTTGGCGACTACCCATACCGTAGTTCTTCTTCTCTCACTACCCCTAATGAGAACTAGTCTGAGAACCAGGAGGCCCTGGCCTTTTCCTCTATTCGTGCACCACCTCATCCTCCTAGAGACTAGCCTCAATCACAGTGGCTTTATCCACCAGAATAAGGAACTCTCGAATTTGCAACATTACGACTAGCCTATAGATATCCTTCCCAGACCCTTCTTGAACCCTTTGAGTCTTCTCATGCTCATTCTATATCAAACACGGCATAAAGCGAGATAGCTCAATATATTTGGTTGCATATCTATGCACCATCAAGGTCCCCTAGGTCAGACTCGAGAACTTGTTTGCCTTGGCATCACAGATGGAATCCGGGAAGTATCTCTAAAAGAATACCTCCTTAAAAAGGCTCCACGTCATCCCTGATGGTTCGGCCCTCTGCTCCTCCAATAGACTCACAGTTGTCCACCATCTCTCGGCTTCTTATGCCAGCTAAAACGTAGCATAGAGAACTTTCTGCTCATCAGTGTAGTGCAGAACCTTTAGTATCTTTTCCATCTTCTGCACCCAGTTCTCTGCCACGATCGGGTCAGATCCTCCAATAAACTTTGGAGGATGCATGTGGGTGAACTTCTCAATGGTGCAACCCGCAGCCATAGGCGAATGCTCCCGTTCCCCAACGCTACGCCCAATCTCATGCATAACCTACTTGGTCAAACCCTGAGGCACAGGAGGTAACCCATCACTCGAAGTCCCCTCCGAGCTACTATACAAGTTGCTATCCTTGGGCTCCATACTGAATATAGAATGGGAATAGATTAGTATTCCTATATCATATCACAATTAACACAATCATTATGGAATAATCATGTTAACTTCTAAACTCTCGGGACCCAGGTTTGCCTCACCGCACAGACACGAAACCATCAATGGTTTGTCATGGTTTTACAAAAATCGTCATTCTAGGAAAAATGCAGAACACTGTCAATGAATCCTTGTCTAGCTACAAGACAACCCTTGACCTACTCTACCCATTCACCTAATCAAGCCTAACCAAGTCTACAAGACTTAACAACCTAGTTAGCTCTGATACTAAGCTATCACGCCCCGAACCCCACAATGGGCCCCAGGGTGTGATTCGATAACCTAACTTGTCTCTGTATCATACAACATCCATGATACTACACAAAACGAAGGTCCGACCCCGTACAGCTTGCGGATACCCTATACATGATCACATACGCATGATATACGCAACGAAATAATTCAACCTATTACATTTATTATACCATAACATACCAAAGTCTACATTCAACACAATACAAAACATAACTACTGAGTGTCTACATAACCAAAATGACGCCTCGGCTACAATTTCGTACTTACACAAGTACTTATACAATGCTAACCAAAACCACGCTCCCAAATTGCTAGCACGCTAGGTTCGACTATCTGAAGGACCTG
The DNA here is from genome assembly GCF_029873635.1 of Malania oleifera. Lineage (NCBI taxonomy): Eukaryota > Viridiplantae > Streptophyta > Magnoliopsida > Santalales > Ximeniaceae > Malania > Malania oleifera. Next base: position 114,490,794 of record NC_080419.1, on the reverse strand, counting down.
AAACACAATTGTAGGATTTGAGTGAGACACTTCTCAGTAAGGGTGAATCAGGTTATATCAGTGTGTGAGCATATGAGTGTTCTTTCAACATTAAAACATAACATTTTGCAATTCCAGTACGTTCCACATCGGTAATTAAATCGAATTACAACACTTGTCCACATCAGAATTAAACCGGATGTCTCGACTCGTCGGTATTAAACCAGATGTCTTGACTCGTCAGAATTAAAAACAAATTACAACACTTGTCCATATCAGAATTAAACCGGATGTCTCGAATCATCGGTATTAAATCAGATGTCTCGACTCGTTGAAATTAAAATTGGATTTGAGACCTATTGGAATTTAACTGGATGTCTCGGCTCATCGGTAGCAAACCAGATGCCACAGCTCGTCGGTAATTAAACCGGATGTTAACCACATAATAACAATCATCACATAGAACCTTGGTATTTAACCAGCATTAGTTTTCCACAGTTTCCAGAAAACAACTTGGAACCACAATTCCTATATCTCATTTCAACATTTCACAACTCAAATTATTTCAAATATACCAGCTCATGCCACACTTATTTGGGTACATAAATAATCACATAACATTTGATCCACGGATACAATTTAACATAAATGAATGTACGGTCATCTCTATATTATAACTTATTCAAATATATGATTTTCCAACAAAAAATGAGATGATACCCAAAACCCCAATTTTCCCAAAAACTATAAACCCGAAAATCATATAATTTCACCTAGTAGAATTTTTCAAATAAGTATTCAAAACGTACATATCATCGTAAACTATAGTTTTACCAATTCAAATTTAAAAAATAAATGATATAAACAAAATCCCCTTACCTTTTCCTAAAAACTGAAACACAAACCTAAACGGTCCAAAACAGCGACACGGGATCCCCAAAACCTACAAACTGAAGAACACAACTTTAATACAATCCTATTTACCACAGATCTATCGAACCGAAAACAGAGTTGGACCCTTACCTCGATTTTAGGGTAAAACCCAAGAATCCTCAAAATAAAGATCCGATCCACTATAATCGTAGAGATTCTCCCCTTGATCCACGTAGTAACGTCGGATCGTTGATTCAAGTAACAGGCGACTCGAGATCTTAGAGAGAGAGAGAGAGAGAGAGAGAGAGAGAGAGAGAGAGAGAGAGAGAGAGAGAATTTGAGTTTTCTTAACCATTAAGCAATGAAAATTCAACTTATAGACCATTGACTTGACCAACCTCGTCGATGAATTGGAACTCTCGTCGACGAGCAGAAGAAGGGCTTTTGTCGATGATAGAGTTGGCCTCATCGACGAACCTGAGATTCCAAAATTCCAAAAATCTCTCCATATCATCTCATTGATGAGCCTCTGAATTTCACCGACGAGCCACAGAAGAGACTTCGTCGACGAGAGAAGGAGCCTCATCGACGAGTCCTGCTATTTTCACTTTTTCAAATTCCTTCCCTTTTTCTTATACATTTAATCCATATTTCTCGAGTTGGGTTCTTACAGAGCAAATCAAAAGAACAAGACAATAATACTCTAAATCGGAGGTTAACTTATAACCATAGCCAAGTCCTCGGCAATGGCACCAAAATTTGGTAGGCTTGCTAAAGCTTGGGTCCTTAACTACCAAAAATAGTATTTATAAACCTAACTATGCCAAGTTCAATAGAAAGTGGGTAAGTCGGGTATCGATCCACAGGGACATGAAGCGCAATTAGTAAACCACTTCCAAGTTAGTTTATTATGATCTTGTTATGAAAAAGAAGTAAAAGGTGATGTTTTGCAATGGTGGATGTATCTAACTACTGGAAAGTGATTAAATGAAAGCAAGTAAATCTACACTATGGGAAAGCAAGTAAATTTAAGAGCTACCCTACTCCTACAAAGCAATACTATGGTTTGAATCAGATGCTGGACGCCATGCCTCTATCTACATTCATCCAGACTTCCATAGAAGTATTAACCCGAGCGGGCCAAAGCGAGAGAGGGGCAATCGAGGGCACATGGTACAAGGGTGCACCAACCATCTAGAGCACGGTCGAGAACCAGAGTATACCATGTCTCAATGATGAACGAGCACCTCCGCAGTTCCGTAGCCGACTATTTCCCTCTGACTGATACGCAGAAGTGCTTATCCTTATCTGCAATCCTTCATCAAACACACAGCAGGTAAATGAAAAGCAGTAAATGAAAGCATGTAAATGAAAGCAAGAGTAAAAAGATCATCCCTTTATTATTTAGAATGTCTTTCACTAACGTTGGGAATTACAAACGGAGTGATCATGTAATATACACGGATAGCACATGAATGTCGCCGGTTGTCATAGGTCGACAAACACTTCATGCACACACCGAAATAGGAATTGAAAACTATGCTACTCCTAATCTATCTTGGCTCTCAATGGCATCTTAAGTTTGTCACTAACCTAAAAGAGGCCAAAGAGGAACCCAGATCTCGTGTTCGTAGCGAATACTTATAGGCTCTAGATTTACAAAGTTTGTTTTACAGTTTAGGAAAGTTTGCAGCAAATCTCCCGCAGAAGATCGTCACTATCGACCAAGTCGCTCCTTTGTCATTCTTGTGCCCACCCTGGTTGAGACTCCCAGGAAGTCAGGGATTCAAATCTCCAATGCCTTCAACTTCATTGTGCCTCAGGGTCTTGATGGTTGAGTTGATGGTCGAGATTTGCAGTATCTCGATCTTCAGGAAATCTCAATATCTCGACATAGTCACCCCTGAAGGTCTCCTGGTCGAATACTTCGTTGAGACTCTTGGAACTTCTGAGTTTCAGTTCTGTCTTCGCATCTCGACGTGGTCACCCTAGTGGGTCACTTGGTTGAGCACTTGGTCAAACCTTGCAACATTCTAATCTCGATTTGAACCTTGGAGTTTGTAGTGGAAGACTAAGTAGCCCCTGTGGTTTGCTGGTCGCGCCACATGGTTGAGCATCATCTTCTTGTCCATTTATGCTTTGAAGCTTTTGGAGCTTGGCTAAACATCTGGATTCGAGCTTTGAATCCTCCAAATTCTCCTTGGCTTCGTGTAATGCTTAACTCCATGGTTTTGTCCTGAAAAGACAAACAAACCTTACATAACTCTGAACAATGATAACTCTAGGTAAATATATAATAAAATGAGGATAAGCAAATGTAAATGAGGGTCTAAAATCATAAATTTTAGGGACTCGTCACACTGAAAAGCCTCTGAATGACATTCAGAATTCCAAGGAAGTTGCTTGTGCCCTGCCTTGTGTTCCTCAAAATATAAAATCTAAGGATGACAGTAATAAGGATAAGAGGAAAGGTATAGCTCTGAACTAAAATAATCAGAAAAGGGGCAGGGATAATGGCTTCACAACAGTAAAGAATAAGAAGAAGAAGAATAGAGCAGCAAAGGGTAAACGGGGAGCTGATCCCCATGGTTGCTTATGAAGATAGCATTTTGGAACATTAGAGGTTTCAATAAACCTCTGAAATAGAATGGAGTTTTGGACTTCATTCAGAAGAATAACATAGATGTAATGGGTCTTTTAGAAACTAAATTGAAAACGGATACACTTGAAATTCTGATAAGGGGAAAGCTTCAAAACTGGGAGCAGATAAATAATTTCAGTTATCATGATGCTGGTCGAATTATGGTGATTTGGAATTCTCATAAAACTCATCTCCAGGTTGTAGAAAGCAGTGCTCAGGTAATTCACTATTACCTGAAATGCTGATTACTTCAAAGTGCTTTCATGTAAGCTTTGTTTATGGTTTTAATATAATTGTTACTAGAAGAGAGCTATGGCTAAATCTAATGCAATTCAGTAAAGATCATTATGGTCTCTGGATGACCATAGGAGATTTTAATAATGTACTATCTACAGAAGAGAAAAAGAATGGAGCCCCTGTCACAACTTATGAAACTAGAGAAATCAAGGAATGTTTCATGGAAACAGGATTAGTATATGCTAATTCCTCTGGATGCTTTTTAACATGGACAAATGGCAAAACATGGTGTAAATTGGATAGAGTGTTGATTAACACAGAGTGGATTCAGGATGATTTGGGGGTTCATGCAAACTTTCAGCTCCCAGGGCATTTCTCAAACCATTCAGCTTGTCTGGTGTCCTTGTTGGAAAATAACAGCATGGGTGGAAGGCCATTTAAATTTTTTAACATGTGGATTGATCATTGTGAATTCCAGTAACTAATTAAGAAGGGGTGGAAGACCAGAATTAAAGGTTGTAAAATGTATCGTCTGGTTAAGAAGCTGCAGATCATGAGGAAACCTTTAAGAGACTTGAATACACTTCATTTCTCTCACATTTCTTGCAAAGCAAAGAAAGCAAATGAGGAGCTCATTGAACTTCAACAGAATCTGCATAATTCCCCTGAAGACATGGAATTACAGATTCAGGTTGCTTCAAAAAAGAATATGGCCATTAAGCTTGCTGAAGCTAATAGGAGCTTCCTAACTCAACAGGCTAAGACCAAATACCAGATGAATAGTGACAGAAATACTGCCTTTTTTCACTCTTTGATGAAGAGACACACAAGGGGGAACCACATAGTATCAGTCATCAAAAGTAATGGGGAAAGTACAACATCTCAAGTGCAGGTAGCTGAGGAATTTCTGTCCTTTTATAAGAGTCTCCCGGGGTCTGATGTGGAACGTTCTTCAATAGATCCTCAAATAATTGCAGAAGGCCTTGTTCTTAATGATGAGCAAGCTCAACAAATGATTGCCCCTATTGCTGATGAAGAAATTAAACAAGCTATGTTCAGCATTGGAGATGAAAAATCATCGGGTCATGTTGGCTATACTTCATGCTTTTTCAAGAAATCTTGGGGCATAGTTGGAGATGAGGTCATACTTGCAGTTAAAGAATTCTTCGGGCATGGGAAGTTACTCAAACAACTTAATCATACTACTATAGCCCTGATTCCCAAATCTACTCATGCATCTTTAGTTCAGAACTACAGACCGATATCCTGGTATAATGTGTTCAAAGTTATATCCAAAATCCTAGCTGGCATGATTAATCCATGTCTTGATCAGATTGTTAACCTTACTCAATCTGCCTTTGTAAAACAAGGATGCATGGTAGATAATATCTATCTCGTCCAGGAGTTGGTTAAGAAGTATGCCATAAAGAGGATCTCATGTTAAAAATAGATCTAAAGAAAGCTTATGATTTTAATCTCTTGGAAATTTATAAAGGCGATGCTTGAACAATGAAATTTTCCGAGGAAAATGATTGATTGGATAATGCAATGTGTGGCTTCTACTTCTTTCTCTATTGCTCTAAATGGGTGTTATTATGGTTTTTTTTGAAGGAAAGAAAGGGCTCTGACAAGGGGACCCCCTCTCCCCTATCATATTTGTGATTTGCGTGGAATATTTGTCAAGATTGTTAAAGTCCCTTGAAGAAGAACCTGATTTTCATTACCACCCAAAGTGCAGTGAATTGAAAATCAATCACTTAGTCTTTGCGGATGATCTGATTTTATTTGCTAGGGGGGTGTTCCATCAACTAAACTGATTGTGGATCGTTTGGAGAAATTTTCGGATTGTTCAGGCTTAGAGGCTAACAAGAACAAATCGAACATTTTTACTGCAGGAATAAGAGATAATGACCTTAATGACATCATGAGTATTACTAGTTTTTCTGTTGGAGAGTTTCCCTTCCGTTATTTGGGTATCCCTCTTACTTCAACTGGACTAAATTCCATGCACTATTCCCCTTTGATAAATAATATTTCCAGTTTTATTGGTTCATGGCCGAAGCAAATCATCTCTTATACAGGAAAACTTGAACTAATTAACTCAGTTATACAGGGTATTGATTGCTTTTGGCTCTCCATTTTTCCCATTCCAAGCTCTGTTAGAGATTATATTATAAAGCTGTGTAGAGTGTTTTTGTGGGGCGATATAAGGAAACCCCTTGTGGCTTGGAAGGATGTTCGCTTACCAAAAGAAGAAGGGGGTTTGGGTGTTTTGATTTTAAAGTTTGGAATAGAGCCCTATTAACGAAAGCGTTGTGGAACATCCATGAAAAAAAGGATTCTCTATGGGCAAAATGGGTTAACCATTATAATATGAGAGGTAATAGCATTTGGGAGGCTTCATCAAAACACGAAGACTCACCTTTGTTTAAGGTGATTATTGAAATTAAAAATGCCATTCTTCAACATTGTAGAGAATGTTGTTGGGGTTTTTACAGATCAAGTAATTGATGGATAAAATAAATAAACAAACACATACCAATATTGACACCGGAGTTACGTGGTTCGGCCAAATTCCGGCCTACGTCCACGGGAGCGAGAGGTTACTATTTACTCGGAAAGATACAGAGAGGAGGAGGAGGATACAATCACTCAACTCTCACTCAACTCTCTCATGCACGCTGCACCACACTCACAGCTCTCTTATTTCTTATTTCTTATATCACTGCATATACAACTCCACACACAGCACATATATATATACACAAGCGGGAGCAAAAACTTCAACGGGCGGCCGGAAATGTTGACAGGTGGAGCAGCAAAGGTTGACGGAGATCCTGCCGGCGCCGTAGATGTTGAAGAAGCAGCAGCCGTAGCAGCCATCTGCTTTGACTGGGTATGGATTCATCAATTCTCCCCCTCCATACCCATAGGAGGAGAATAATATGTTAATCTTCAATTGACATCCATCCCAGCTATATCCCTACATAGCTGGAGCTTCTCATAGGTTACTCCCTTTGTTAACATGTCTGCCGGATTTTCTTTAGTATGAATTTTGACTAACTTCAACAGTTGTTGTTCCATCACTTCGCTTATCCAGTGATAGCGAATGTCAATATGTTTTGTTCGGGAATGGTACATTGAGTTCTTGCTCAAGTCCAGTGCACTCTGACTATCACAATGTACCTTGTATTCTTCCTATTTGACTCCTAACTCTTGAAGAAACCGCTTTAACCACAACATCTCCTTCCTAGCTTCCGCTGCGGCAATATATTCTGCTTCTGTTGTGGATAGGGCAACACACTTTTGCAATTTTGACTGCCATGATACAGTTCCCCCTGCAAAGGTGAACAAAAAACCTGATGTGGACTTTCTTCCATCAAGATCACCAGCCATGTCTGCATCAGTGTAACCCTCCAAGATTGGTTCAGCTTCCCCGAAACATAAGCATAGTCCCGATGTACCTTTCAAGTACTTGAGAATCCATTTCACAGCTTCCCAATGGTCTTTCCCTGGATTGGAAAGAAACCTGCTCACAACACCTACAGCGTGGGCAATGTCTAGTCTCGTACATACCATTGCGTACATCAAGCTTCCAACTGCTGATGAGTATGGGACTATTGACATTTCTTCCCTTGATGAGTGAGCCAACTTCTTGCTCAGCTTGAAATCGTTGGCCAGTGGAGTACTTACTGGCTTGGCACTTTCCATGTTGAACTTTTTGATTACCCGTTCAATATACTTCTCCTGTGATAACCATAACTTTCTGGCTTTCCTGTCACGACTGATCCTGATGCCTAGGATCTGCTGAGCTGGGCCTAAGTCCTTCATTTCAAAAGACTTAGACAACTCCATCTTTAGCTTGTTGATCTTGCTTGCATCCTGACCAATGATCAACATGTCATCAACATAGAGTAGTAGCATGACAAGACTACCATCCGGAAATATCTGAACATATGCACACTGATCTGCTATAGTTCTTTTGTATTCGTGACTCACCATGAAAGAGTCAAATTTTCTATACCACTGTCTCGGTGCTTGCTTAAGACCGTAGAGACTTTTCTTCAACCTGCAGACTAGATGTTCTTTCCCTGGAACTTCAAATCCTTCTGGTTGCTCCATGTAGATGTCTTCTTCCAAGTCTCCATGTAAGAAGGCTGTCTTCACATCCATTTGTTCAAGCTCTAGATTCATCTTGGCTACTAATCCGAGTATGACTCGAATTGTTGTCATTTTCACTACTGGTGAAAATATCTCGTCAAAGTCAACACCTTTCTTTTGTTCGAAACCTTTGACGACTAATCTGGCTTTGTGCGTCACAATTTGTCCACTGCCATCTTTCTTAAGCTTGAACACCCACTTGTTCCTTAGTGCTCTCTTCCCTTTGGGAAGTCTTACCAGCTCATACATTTGATTCTTGTGTAAAGAATTCACCTCTGCTTTCATAGCTTCTATCCATTTGGCTTTGTCGGTATGAGACTGGACCTCTTGGAAACTTTCTGGCTCCCCCTCATCAGTGAGTAAAAGATATTCTGATTCTGGATATCTTCTCAACGGAATCAGAATACGACCTCTTTCAGATCTTCTGGGCTCAGCTTCTTCTGGAGGAGGATATACCTCATCATCTGACTGATGTGATGATTCTGCAATTTCTGGTGAAGGGGGTTGTTGCTCCCCCTGCTCAACACCTTCTACATCTGTTTCCAAAGGATCATCCTGCAATTCTCCATGGTTTGTGGGAGAATATGATGGTGTAGGATCTGTTACAATGACTGGATCATTGGAACTAGGCTGGTTAGACTTTGTTTGTGGTTCAAAGTCCTCAAACACCTGGTTTTCATGGAAAACCACATCTCTCGATCTGATGACCTGCTTCCTCTCTGGATCCCATAATCTGTAGCCGAATTCACCATCTCCATAGCCAATAAAGATACATGGAATGGACTTCGCGTCGAGCTTTTGCCTCTGCTCATTAGATATATATGCAAAGGCTTTGCACCCAAACACTCTTAGATGAGTGTAAGAAACTTTTCTTCTGGTCCATTCTTTCTCTGGAATTCCATAGTTAAGTGGTGCTGACGGTGATCTGTTAATAAGGTAACATGCGGCACGAATAGCTTCCCCCCAGAATGGCTTAGGTAATTTAGCCATACTGAGCATGCTTCTAACTCTCTCCATAATGGTCCGATTCATTCTCTCAGCTACACCATTATGTTGTGGGGTACGTGGGACCGTCTTTTCATGCCTAATACCACGTTCAGTACAGTATGCTTTGAACTCGTTGGAAGTATACTCGCCTCCATTGTCTGTCCGGAGGCACTTCAATTTTTTTCCTGTTTGCCTCTCCACCATAGCATGAAATTCCTTGAAATATTTTAAAACCTGGTCCTTTGTTTTCAAAAAATATACCCACACTTTCCTTGAAGCGTCATCAATAAAGGTAACAAAATACCTGTTGCCGCCGATTGATTCTACTTCAATGGGTCCGCATACATCAGAATGTACCAAACTCAATGGCTTTGACCTTCTCTTCATAGAGAAACTAAATGAAACTCTATGCTGTTTCCCAAATAAGCAGTGATCACATGGGTTTAAGGCAATACCTTTTGTGATTTTTATAAATGCCTTCTTCGCCAGTGTAAGGAGTCCTTTTTCTCCCACGTGTCCGAGTCTCTTGTGCCATAGGTTTGGTGATGCTTCATCTTCCACTGCATTGATGGCATCAGTACAAATCTTCACCTGCGTTTTGTACAATGTGCAACAAATGCGTCCTCGTGCTATTGTCAAATTACCTTTTGATAATTTCCAAGCACCTTTCCCAAAGTAGCTTTCGTAGCCCTGTTTATCAAGGGCTGCCCCAGAAATAAGGTTTAGCCGAAGGTCTGGTACATGTCGTACATCCTTTAGTGTTATGGTGCAACCAATATTGGTCACAATCTGCACATCTCCGATTCCCACGATCTGAGAAGAACTAGTGTTCCCCATCTTTACTGTACCAAAATCTCCAGATTTATACATCGTGAAGAATTCTTTGTGGGGAGTGGCATGGTAGGAGGCTGCTGTGTCTACCACCTATTCAGTGTCGTGGTTCCCAATATGACAACATGCATCTTCATCAATTGAGAAAACTGATATATCTTGAGTTAAGGTGACCGAGTTCTCACCTTCCTCCTTCTTTTGTTGCTGGCGGCTTTGACCATGATCCCGTCGAAATTTTAGACAATCTTTCTTCATGTGGCCTTCAATGCCACAATAGTAGCAAGAGATTTTCCCTCTCTGCCAATTTTTGCCATCACTGAATCTGCTGCGATCCTGGGATCTTCCTCTAGATTTGCTTCTACCTCTGCCTCTACCTCGACTTCTGGTACTGGTACTTTCTTGAGGTCGGCCTCTGGTTTCAGTAACAAAGGCTTGTGACTGATCTGCACCTGTTTCTTTTCTCCTGGCCTCTTCATTGAATAAGGCATCTTTTACCATCGCCATGGTAAGTTTGCCGTCAGGAGCTGAATTGCTGAGAGTAATAACCAATGTCTCCCAGCTGTCTGGTAAGGAGCTAAGAAGCAACAATGCTTCTGCTTCATCGCCAAGATCCATCTTTACTGATGAAAGCTGATTTACTAGATTTTGGAACTCACTAGTATGTTCAGCTATAGAGGTCCCGCTTTTTAACTTCAGATTAACAAGCCGTCTCATTAACATGGCTTTGTTGCGAGCAGTCTTGGCCTGGTACATGTTTTCCAGCTTCTCCCAAAGACTATAAGCATCAGTCTCTTGTGCGACGTAATGATATACCTTGTGGTCAATCCATTGTCTGATTTGACCAATGGTCTTCCTATTCATTCTTCTCCAATCATCATCTTTGATGGAATCTGGTTTCATACCTCTATAATCCAAAGGGTCTGCCAAATCCTTACAATTAAGGAGATCCTCCATCCGAGACCTCCATAGAGTGTAATTGGAGGCTGTGAGCTTGATCATAGTACCCGAGTCTGACTCCTCCATTGATTTTAAGCACTAACTTGCTTGTACAGAAAAATCGGGGTAGAATCTCAAGAAACCGAATATACGGTTGCGTCCGGAACGGTCAAAAACCATGGAAATGGCTTAAGTTGTTTGAAAAACGGACCTGAAATGGCCTTTAAAGGCTTGGTCAAACTTCGGTCAAAATTGGTCAACGTGTGCTGACGTGGCGTTGACCGGTTTGCTTACTGGGCGCCACGTGTCACTGACCGCGCGGGTCCTTGCTGACGTGGCAGCTGACGTGGCGCTGACGCGTCAGGCTAACTAGACGCTGACGCTGCGCGGGTCCCTGCTGACGTGGCGCTGACGCGTCAGGCTGACTGGACGCTGACGCGACGCGGTCCCTGCTGACGTGGCGACATGGCGTCGTCTTCAACCTTCCACCGTCCGGCCGTGCTCTCACCGGCGCGTGGAGGCGCGTGAATTGTTCTGCCGAGGCGTCGCCGGCGCGTGGAGGCGCGTGAGACCACTCCGGAGCTTCAGCCGGCGCGTGGAGGCGCGTGTGGGCGCGTGGAAACGTCCCCTAGACGTTGGAGGCGCGTGCGGCCTACTCTGATGCTCTTTGGAGCTCCGGTTGACACTGTTGGCTTCGTCTTGATGAGAGGAGTTCGGTGGTAGCCTCAAAATTAAATTTTGAGCTACTGGACAGAGGCTCAAAATCTGGGAATTTTCTCCGATCTGGAATTCTACTCCAACAACAATGCTCTGATACCACTTTGTTGGGGTTTTTACAGATCAAGTAATTGTTGGATAAAATAAATAAACAAACACATACCAATATTGACACCGGAGTTACGTGGTTCGGCCAAATTCTGGCCTACGTCCACGGGAGCGAGAGGTTACTATTTACTCGGAAAGATACAGAGAGGAGGAGGAGGATACAATCACTCAACTCTCACTCAACTCTCTCATGCACGCTGCACCACACTCACAGCTCTCTTATTTCTTATTTCTTATATCACTGCATATACAACTCCACACACAGCACATATATATATACACAAGCGGGAGCAAAAACTTCAACGGGCGGCCGGAAATGTCAACATTTCTGGCAGAGCAGGTGGAGCAGCAAAGGTTGACGGAGATCCTGCTGGCGCCGTAGATGTTGAAGAAGCAGCAGCCGTAGCAGCCATCTGCTTTGACTGGGTATGGATTCATCAAATGTAGTGAAGAAGACAATCAGCTAAGGCAATGGGTGCTTGATGATCATCTGGTATGTTCGAAAGTATATCACTTCTGGAGAAGGAAAGGAAATAAGATACCCTGGTACAATGTGATTTGGATGAATGCATGTACTCCTAAGCATTCTTTTATCCTTTGGTTATGTGCAAAAGGTAAACTGGCCACATCTGACAATATTTTTTTGGAAGGGATTGATCAATCATGCTGTTTCTGTAGCACTATTGAGGAGACAATAGTTTACCTTTTCTTTAAATGCACGGTTACAAGTGCAATCTGGAGACACTTGAGGAATTGGTTAGGTCTCACAAGATCCCCAACAACACTAAAGGCTGCTCTCAAATGGCTCCACAAGGAAGCAAGGGGAACAGGAGTGTAGACAGTCGCCAAAAAAGTATGTACGGCTGCCACTACTGTTTATTACATATGGCACTTTAAGAATAAGAGGAAGTTTGATGGGAAGATTACTCCTCGAGAAGCTATGATAAAGGTGATAAAATGCCATACATACAGAACAGTGTTTGATAGGTTTCCCATGTTTGCAAAATCGTGGGAACCTAGAGTTTTGGAAGAAATCTAATTATGTTTGATTAAATTCCGAATTTTTGCTATGGCTACTTGACTGGGGTATGTAGGTTTTGTTGAAGGAAGCTTTAGATTCTTTGAAAATGGCCTGTTGCAGCCTCTGAAATTTCTGATTTGCTGTTTTTACTCTCAGGGTTTTCCAATTGTGCTCTGCCCCTGCAACTCATTTTTGAAGTTTGCAACTCTGGTTTTCCTTTCAGAGCTGTTTGTGGATTCTTTATCTAGTCCTTACCAGTTGATTCTGGTGCTGAAGTTGGTCTGTTTTCAACTACTGTTGATTGTTTGCGGTTTATTTGTGCTGCGTCCTTGATGGCTTTCCCTCTGTTGCTGGTTCTATTCAACATGGGTTCCTTTCCAATGGAGATTTGGTTTTATTTTAAGGTACACAAATTTTGTGCCTTGTTGAGTCTATGTTTAAATGTTTCATTTTGTTTTTAGTTTTGATGGTTTTTGCCCCTGGGGATGCTATTTGGTTTTTTTTTTTTTGTTGATTGGGAGACTATGTCTCCCTCCTCCCTCCTCCCGAGTATGCCCAGAGTTTGTTTACATATCCATTTGGTTAATATAATTTATCATTTATTGATAAAAAAAATAAATAAATAACATAGGATGTCTATCCCTCCTCAAAAGTAAGTCATGCATAAAGGTCAAGATTTTACTCCTAACTTTAAATTTGGTTTTACTAGCTATAATTTTAAAAATATGTAAAAGTTGTTCGAATCACTTATGTATGTATGTATATATGTATATATGTATAAGAACTATTAGAAAGGAAAAGTCACTTTTAATTTTGGTAAAAAAATTTCAAGCAAAAATTTCTACAATAACTAAATAATTATATATTTTAAAGATATATAATTTAGAATAATATAATTAAAAAGCTAGCTTTAGATTTTAAAATAAGTTTGAAGTTCACAACTTTTAAAAGTTCCTATTTCCAATGATAATTGAAAGTTAATTTTTTTAAAAGATAAAAAGTTGTTTATCAAATGCATTAACCCAGATTTAGTTTTTTAAAAAATTAAACAAAAAAAGGAGGTCAAACTCATCCTTAGTTGACTAAATTTTATAAAAAACAATAACTTTGAAATTTTTTTTATTATGACAACTCTATATATATCAAATTTATTTCAAAATCTATCATTATGTTCGACTACTCAACTTAATTGATCAAGTGAAAAGAATTTTTATGCACATAGAAATTCTGAAAGATCTATATTAATGTATTTTCAATCAAGAACAAACACATGGAAGGGATGTGTGTCAACCACGATTTGTTAATTATGGGAGGAGGTCATGAATGAACTCCTCTTGCTATAATCTCTCTCTCTCTCTCTCTCTCTCTCTCTCTCACACACACACACACACACACACAGACTCACTCAAATAAGAATGATGTTCGAAGAAAAAATTATTGATTTTCATGATAAAAATGAATGATGCTATTAAGTGTGATATTTATATAGCAAGTGATTACAAGTACATTATTTCTTTTATTTTTTACTAATTGCTTATAATAAAAGAAACGATTCACACATAATTAGTTCACCATTGTTCCAAATTCAACTAAGCAAGACTTTGGATCATTTGATCATCACTACTAATTAAGTTGATTAACTAAGTAAAGATTATGATTGAACACAATATAGTAAAGACCCTTCTACAATTGATTTTGAAATTATTGAATGGTCAATTTGCAACAAAATATGAATCCGTGATATACAAATTGTTTGGATATGTAAGAATTTTTCTAAACATAAATATGGTGTATAAATTTTAATAAATTAAATAAAAATATTTTCATGTAGAATATCTCAGCATTCCATTTAAATAATACTAACATGCATCATTGAACTGAGGAGAGAGGGGAAGCCGGCCATGAGCTAGCCAAAAGGCAACCCTAGTAAATGAGAAATTATTAGGGATGTATATATTGATTTCATCGTGTATATGCATTTAATTAATTTAAATATTTTTTTTCTATATATAACAAAATCATATGTGATGATTTATATCTTTTTCTAGCGAATGGGTAGGGTTAAAGCATCAGCAGATCTCATCTTCTCTCACTGTCGCTCTTTGACGCTATGAATAACCCCAGCCAGCTTCTCTCACTGTCGCTCTTTGACGCTATAAATAAGTCGTAAGAACACTCATTAATTGTTATGAACTCCTGCCCATCAGTACCCCACCCAACCGAATGCACCTTTAATTCATTCATGACCCCTAAGTTAAGGCCACCTCTCTCTCTCTCTCTCTCTCTCTCTCTCTCTCCTGCCATCAGTACCCCAGCCAACTGAATGCACCTTTAATTAATTCATGACCCCTAAGTTAAGGCCACCTCTCTCTCTCTCTCTCTCGTGCCATCAGTACCCCAGCCAACTGAATGCACCTTTAATTAATTCATGGCCCCTAAGTTAAGGCCACCTCTCTGTCTCTCTCTCTCTCATCGTGTAAGACCCGACCCTTATGGAGAAAAAACCAGGAGTAGTTTGGCAAGATTTGCTTCGCAATAGCCTTCTCACTATACTTGTTATCTTGATCTTCACACGTACTGCTGCTTCTGCTACAGGCCTCTCCTTCGACTTCTACGCAGCTTCATGCCCATCTGCTGAATTTGTGGTTAAGAACGCAGTAAGATCAGCTTCCTTCTCAGACTCAACCATCCCCGGAAAGCTCCTTCGCCTGCTCTTCCATGACTGCATGGTGGAGGTCATAGTCCAACTACATATCTACATTTTTCAACTTCTTTTAATTTCATTTTTTGAAAAATAAGAAGACATGCAGGCAGTATTGTGGTTTAATTCATTGCTGTGACTGAATACTACTGCAGGGCTGCGATGCATCTGTGCTGTTGGAAGGAAATGCGACGGAGCGAAGCGATCCGGCAAACAGGTCCGTCGGAGGATTCTCAGTAATAAGCTCAGCTAAAACAGTTCTTGAGATTTTGTGTCCCCAAACTGTTTCCTGTGCTGATATCCTTGCTTTGGCCGCCAGAGATGCTATTGAACTCGTAAGACATATGTACATATAGAGAGAATTAATTAGTTGCATGCATGACTCACTTCCCTTCAGTTCCCCACTGGTCGATCTATCTTTACTAGTTTAATTTCATCTTTAATAGTTTACTCGGGAGATAATATTATTAATTATGTGTTAATAAACTAATAAATGAAGGTTGGTTGGTGATTAATTAATACTTAGGCTGGCGGACCAAGCCTTGGGATCCCAACAGGGAGGCGAGATGGGAGAGTCTCTTCAGCTTTAAATGTAAGACCAAACATGGTAGATACAAGTTTCACCATGGATGAGATGATTAACCTCTTCTCCTCTAAAGGGTTGTCCTTGGATGATCTCGTCACCCTCTCAGGTACACACACATATGGCTATGTCCTGAGCGTGCAACGAAAGAGATGCTTCAGAGTTGTGTATATACCTATTTATTATTTCTCCAATTTTCTTTCTTTCTTTTCTTAAAAAATAAATAAATAATAATGTCACCTATATGCATTGCAGCTAGCAAGGTCATTCATGGGTTTGTGAGTGTCTTATATACATGAATCGTGTGCCTAATTAGATGGTTATTATTTAAGTATGGAAAGATATTGATATTTATAAATTTATATTTTTGACATATGTTTTTTTTTTTTTTTCATTCTGTAAGATCTCAATCCATTCTATTATTGTATATCAAACATTAGGTAAAATAATCTTAGGTTAAATTGGTGCATGTTTGTCCATATATGTCAAACTCGTTGCTAAAGATTCTACCAATGTCATTAGCAAGTGGTACTAAAATTGATAATTTGGGATTAGGCTCAAGAGAGTGCATGTGATATGTGGCAGATACAGATCCCATGGAAGATATGGGAGTATAGGAATAACGGATTTTAGGAATAACAGATTTTATAAGATACTCATGTTAATCTCGTAAATGAGTGAGATAATGCTAAGAATTTCACTTGTGAATTTGTTTCACATAAAAAATTTAAGTTGCATCTCTACATGGATAGGCCTAGAATTGGACCTAAGGGGTTATAAGCTTCTGGGCGATGTGCGCTTTCACATAATGCTGCGTCGAGGGATGAGTTCGATCTCAGGAGTCAGTCTATCTGCATACTCCTCTGGACAGTTGTGTGGCAAGCCGACTGATTCTACTACTTCTTCTCTTCCGCGAACCAATGCTGGATTAGATGACGCTTTCGACAGCAAGATTGGATATAATTGGTGATACTCCTGTGCAGTCTAAGCCGGGCCAGCAAACCATCGCGGATTTGATCGCAAGCGTCTGTTTTTTTTTTTTTTTGGCGTCTATGTTGTAGCACATGGCTGACTCCGAGTGGCCTACACATATAACATAGAAGACTCTTTTGTTTTTTATGCATATGACTTTGTGGGTTTTACTATAAATCATTTTCACAAAAAAGTTAAGATTGCTTGAAGTTGGACCTAAAACATTATTTGTCGTCCAATATCTTAGTTTAATGCTAAAAGTCACAAGCCTTTGACCATAGAGACCTCCCTGATAGAAAGTGAAAGGATTCACCCTAAGTGGGGCACCCACGCTACCTTATCTATTCACTTCTTGCTATGTAAGCTTGTAATATCATGGATCTATCTTTTAACTTTTTTCTTTTAAGAATTAAGCTTTCTTTATAAGTGCTAAGTTCAACATTAAAAGGCTGGTAAAAGGATAGAAGATGGATTACCTTTTCTTGCTGCCCAAAAAAAAAAAAAAAACTACTTATTACGAGAAAGCTTATTGCAATCCTGTCTCTTGAATCCACAAACACTAGAAATATAATCTGTTTTACCTCACAATGCCATGAGAAATATGCAATTTTATATGTTTCTGTGTCACACTAAACTTATCAGAATAATTGTATATATGAAAATGAAATTTATATTCATATGTTTGTGCAGGAGCACACACCATAGGGCAGGCTCATTGTAGTGCATTTAGCGGCCGTTTCCGAGCAGACTCGACGGGAAATCTCACGCTCATAGATGCATCCCTAGATGGAACCTATGCTGCAGAGCTAGCAAGGCGATGCTCCGCAGGCGCAAGCACTGCATCTGTAACAGTAAACAACGATCCGGAGACGTCCGCCGTCTTTGACAACCAGTACTACCGGAACCTGCTCGCCAGCAGAGGACTGTTTCAGTCGGATTCTGTGCTTTTTAACGACGAGAGGACGAAGAGCCAAGTGCAGGATTTTGCAAATAACCAGGACAGCTTCTTTCAGAGTTGGGGCCAGTCGTTTCTGAAGCTTTCTAGCATTGGAGTGAAGATGGGTGGTGAAGGGGAAGTTCGAAAGCTGTGCTCAGAAACTAATTAATGGGTGATTTGGGATTGTTTTTGAGAGTATGGCACGGATTCTAGCTTTATATTTGAATTTATGAGTTTTATCGTAGCTTACAAATTTAAATTCAAAGTTGAAATTTAAATTCTACATATGATTGAATTATCCTAAGCTAAAAATTGATGGGAGAATGAACGACTTCTATGTATATCCAGATTCAAAAAATTTGCTGAATCATTTGGGTTATGTTAGCATAAATACCCTTGTATATTTTCCTAAAATACCCCTGTAGTCTGTCTCATTCCCCTATAAAAGGATGGTCTTGTACGGTTTTATTTGTACAAAAAGAATTAATAAAGTTTTATTAATTTTAACATGGTATCAGAGCCTCCTAAATCTAATTTCCTTTTCTTAAACCTCCTTGCCATCGTCCACTGTTTCTGAACACCCTTCCTTGCCGTCGCCGGTTCCCATCCTTCTTCCGCGGCCTCCTGGGGTGCCGCAATAGCCCCGCTTTGGAACTGAAGATCCGTCTTGAAGTCCTGAGCAATCTCTCGAACCAACCTTTGGAAAGGGAGTTTGCAGGAGTCTTCGTCCGGTGTCGTTCCTTGAGCCCCCCTGTCAATCTCTGGTCCCAAAGAAGACGACTTGCTTGAGTCACCGTGCTCGACGTAGCCTTCTCCTCTCTCCTGCCCCCTTCCCTCCCTCATGCTCGATGCAGCCTTCTCTCTCCTACCCCTTCCCTCCCTTTGTAAACGATGCCACGAAGCACAAACACCCCCGACGGCGACGTCAAAACCAGTCTCTCCATCTCTAGCGACACCCAAAATTGCCGAATCGAAACCCAATTGCAGAAAAATTCCATATCCAAGGCTCAAATCAACGAAGAATCACAGGGTCCCGAAGGATGGAATCCCTCACTTCCGCATACTAAAGAATTTCTAAATTTCTGAATTCTCCACCTGGCTTCACCGTACACTGCTCCCGGCACATCGCAGGCTTCCACCCAGCTTCCCTTTGTTCTGCGGAAGCAAACAGAGAGTAACCTATTCTGAGATAGAGTTTATGAAATCTAATAATATATTGGATTGATACAGGTGTTCGGGAATTCATTCTTAACGTTTGAGACTTGATTATTTTTTTTAACTGTGCTTCAATTTTTGAGTATTATCCATTTTTTTATGGCATCTTTAACTGATGTTGCCCGCCCTATAGAGATTTTCTTGAATGGCTCCAACTACAATACTTAGGTCCGACAAATGTTAGTTTTTTTGATTGGTCAAAGATTATGACGTTTTGTCACTGAAACAAAACAAAAACCCACGAAAACTAACACACAATCAATATAAGAGTTTAATGAGGCTCTTGATGAATGGGAAAGTACACATTATAAGATCCTTTCCTAGTTTATTAATACATTTGTTCCTACTATTCAGAGTCTACTTCCTAAATTTCGTAATGCCAAACTTGTTTGGGATTTTTTGGCCAAATGATACAACTGTGACAGTGATGCTACTCTCAAGTTTCAGTTGGGAACTAAGCTTTCCCAAATGCGTCAGGAACCTGGACAATCTATTGCCGAGTTTCATGCTCAAGTTAGTGGCCTTTGGGATTAGCTTTCTCAAGTTGACCCAGCTTTTTCTAATAAGCAGTCGATTAAACTTTTTGCTGCATATCAGGATCGTCATCAGTTTTATATACTTTATAATGCATATACGGGATGAATTTGAGAATGCTCAACCTTCTTTGTTACATCACTCTCCTCTTCCTACACTGAGGTTGCTCTTGTGGAGCTTATTTCTGAGAAGACACGCCAAAAAACTCGTTGGGTTCATTCTTCAGATCTGATTTTAGCTATTACTCTGTCTAGTTCCTCTACTCCAACTACTCCTACTGCAGCTGTTGCATCTTCTAAACTGCGTCGTTTCAATGGCCAGTGCCACTATTGTAAGGAAGACGGTCACTGTATTTCTAATTGTCCTAAGAAGAAGGCCAAGGATGCTAAGGTTGCTCTCAAGGCTAAGGCATCTTACTCTTCTAAGCCTGTTGCTGCTGTCTCCACCAGCTCCTCAATTTCTGCTCCTTCTTCTGCACCTCCTTTGTCGTCTCTTTTTGTAGCTGACCTTGAGGCAATTATCACTCAGGTTCTATCCCGCACTTCTATTGCCTTATCAATCTCCACAGGTACCTCGACACCTTGGTTTATTGATTCTGCCTGTTGCAATCATATGACCTCTGATTCCTCTTTAGTGACACATAAGCAATTTTTAAATCATGTTCCCTTAATTTATACTGCTGATGGTTCACATATGTCTGTTAGTCAACTTGGTCATATTTCTACTCCTACTTTTTCCTATCTGACACGTATGTTGTGTCTAACTTGTCTCTTAATCTCCTTTCTGTTGGTCAACTTGTTGAATATGGTTTGATCTTAACTTTTTCTCACAAAGGTTGTGATGTGCAAGATCCGAAGACAGGCCAGCTTGTTGGGACCGGGCGTAAAGTTGTTTGCCTTTTTGAGCTCACATCTCTGCATTTGCCTCATTCGTGTTCTCCTCCGCCTCTTTTTGTTGCAGTGTTTTCCAGTGTTTGACATTCTCATCTCGATCATGCCTCGTTGTCTCATATTCAGTATTTAGCTTCTAGTGGTTGCTTAGGCAATGTTAAATTTGAACATTTTGATTGTATGCCTTGTCAACTTAGGAAACAGAAAGCTTTACCTTTAAATAAAAGTAATTCTTTGTCTTATGCACCTTTTGATTTGGTTCATTATGATATTTGGGGTCCTACTCATGTTCTTACTAAGGGCGGGTCTCTTTACTTTGTCATTTTTATTGATGATTACTCTCGGTATACATGGATTGATCTTTTGCATGATCGCACTAGGTTACTTAATGCTTTTCGTGACTTTAAGCAGATGATTAAAATTCAGTTTGCTCGCACCATTAAAGTCTTTCGATCCGATAATGCCTTGGAATATACTTCTACCCCTTTCATTAAAGAACTTCGAGAGGCCGACACCTTATCCCATTGATCCTATCTGTAAAGACCCAAAAATTTAAAAGGATTAAAATAATTTGAAAAAAAAAATATAATGGATAAAATAACAAATAAATAAATAAAAGGAATGGCGTGGGAAAAAGAAAAAAAATTAAATTAATTAAAATTAAAGAAATTAAATTAAATTAAGATAAATTAAATAATTAAATAATTAGTAAGTAAATTAAATATTTTTACATTGGATTAAAAAAAAACTTAAAACTAATTGAAATAAGTATGTATATATATATATATATATATATATATATATATATATATATATATAAATCTGTAAAGTTAAAGTAAAAGAAGAAGAAAGAAGAAGAAGGAGGGGAAGTCAGACACGCCGCCCCCCCCCCCTCTACAAATTTCCTGTGGCCAGCTCGCTCTATCTCCGTCTCTCTCCTTCTCTCAATTTCTCGATGAGCTTGTGGCGGATCAGGAAACGAAAGGTGTTGTTGGATTCCTAACTCCGCCACTTACATTTTTTCTGGAGCAGATTTGTCGTGAGAACGGCTTAGACACTGCTCCTGAGGAAAGGTAATTTTTTCTCATTTTCTCAATTTTGCTGTTAATCTCCTGTTGACTCAATGATTAGGTACCACCACGGGATCCTAATCGTCGTTGTCGTCATTTTGGCGCAGGTAGTTTTTTAATTGGGATTTTCTAGGCCCTACTCCAAAGCGAGAGTGAGATTTGAGAAATTTGGCAATTTGACTAAATTTAAGGGTATATTTATTTATTTAGAATTTATGGCCCTAGGAAATATTAAAATAATATTTTATTTAGGGTTAATTTAATGGAATTAGGATTCTTGATTCAGGGTCCAGGTGAACGCCGTAAGTATTTTTCGGGATCCCTGTTGGCGTAATTCAAGAAATCAGGTAAGGGGAAAAATGTATATTAAATCAGAATTTTTATGAATTTAATGGAAAAATAAATTGTGTTATATGTATGTGTACATGTTTCGGTATGGGTAAAATGTCAACTATTTAAATTATATTTTTTTCGAGTTTAGGGTTGTTATTAGATATGTATATGCAAAAATGAACTGATGAAAGTGAGAAATATTTTCAGGATAATTATGTAAGAAATGAAAGGTATTTTCACTATATAAATATTAAATGTTGATTGGCTTATTTTATAGGCAGTGTATGAATTTTATTGCTAAATTGTGTGATATGAGTAAATAGAATGCTGTGTGGAAATATATGTTAAATGTATGAGAAGCAGGTTAAGTAATTAATGCATTGTGAATAAAACATGACATGGACTATGTTGCTTGTGTGTGTTAAAGCAACCATGTAAACAGCTGAAAGATGCTGGGTAAATGTACGATAGCTGAAAGCCGGGTTAGCAGATTCTAATGCATTTCTATGTGGACTAACTGTTAGTAGATCTAACTCATTTATATGTGAACTAATTGTTAGCAGATTCTAGCGATGTGGACTAACTGATGACGACTAAAGAGCGACTGTAGTACAAAGGAATGAAATGAAAACGTTATGCAATGAAATGACAATAAAATGACAATGCAATGAAATGAAATGTGAAACGTGAATGATACGAATGGGAAAGAGTCACTTAAAGTGAAATGCAATGCAATGTTAAGTTATGAATATGAACAGATGTGTATGGTTGAATAATGATAGAAAGAATGAGGTATTATGATATTAGAAGTATGTATGTACGTAGAACATGTTACGATTGGGTGAGGCATACTCTTCGCCTGAGGGCATGCTGAGTAAGGCGAGTGCACTAGTAGCTTCAAATGTGGCAGTAGCTATATAACGCGTTAGGGCAGAGGGAACCTACTTGTATGGGCGGGTAGAATTCCCTATTCTTAGGGCCTTAGCCGGTAAACTATTGTTGAACTGTGTGAGTATGAGATTAATCTTACACTTGAGGGCTTACTGAGTAAAGTGAGTGTTCTGGTATGTTTTAATTGTGACCTTAGGGTTACCTAAGTATCAGAGCATAGGGGTGCTACTTGTATAGGTGGGTAATCACCCCTATCCTTGGGTAATCTCGTGGGTTAAACATTTGCATGTGTTTGATTAGGATCAGAAAATGGTTTCAAGAAATTATGTTAATGATTTGCTAATATTATAAAATACTATGTATAATCTCATGATGGCCACACGCCGAGTTTAATATATTGTTTCTTCCCTTACTGAGATGTGTCTCACCCGAATATGAATTCATCTTTTTCAGGATTTTTCAGGATCGAGCTTTAAGAGCTCGAGATTTTACAACATTTTTTGGAAGATATAAGAAAAAGGGTATATTTTTATGTTAATTTTGATATGTATATCTTATGTTTTATGATTTATGTTTTAAGTTTTATAAGATATGGATGGTTGTGAAACCTACTGGTATTAGTGAATAATGTTTTGGAGACATGTAAATATTTGAATACTGGTGGATGACTAATTTATTATAGTTGGTAGTTAGAATTAGTAAACTCCGGTATTATGTTATATGGAGATTATGATTTATGTTTTTCGCTGCGTATGTTATAGATTACGATCTATCAAGATATTATCAGGTACAACGCGCCGGACCCGGGTTTAAGGGTTCGGGGCATTACACTGTCCATCCACCTCCCAACATAATGGTTGTGCCGAACGTAAGCATCTTCACATTCTTGACACTGTTCGCTCTCAACTCTTCTTTACATCCCTCCTAGAATCCTTTTGGGGTGAAGCTTCTCTTACCGCTATTTACACTATTAATCGGGTTCCAACCCCTACTCTTTCCAATAAATCTCCATATGAAGCTCTCTATGAAAAGGTACCTGATTATTCTCTTCTCAAAGTCTTTGGTTATGCTTTTTTTTTTTTTGCTTCCACCTCATGAACATACAAAACTTGAACCTTGCTCTCATCTTTGTTGCTTTATTGGTTATGACATTAAACACAAGGGTTATCGGTGCTATGACCCCATAGCCAAGCGTCTTCGAGTCTCTCGGCATGTTCAGTTTTGGGAACACAAAATGTTCTCTAGTATCTCTCCATTTTCTTCCGATTGTCCCTCACATTCCCCCATTTTCATTGATCCTGCCATCGATCCTTCTCTCGCTTTCTCTTCTAATGCTGGTCATGCAAGCTTATCAGGTGATCCCTCCGCTTCTGCTGCTCCCAAACCTAGACCGTCTGATGATTCTGTCGTCGCTTCCACTCCGTCTGCATCCACTGATTTGGATGCCCGTCGTTCTAGTTAGGTAAGGGAACCTCCTACCTATATTAGTGATTATCACTGTTTTTCTACTCTTGACTCCCTTCACGAGCCTCGCAGTTATCGCAAAACTTGTTCTATTCTTGTTTGGCAGTAAGCTATGTCTGAAAAACTTGACGCACTTCACAAAACTCATACTTGGGACCTAGTTGACCTGCCTCCTGGTAAGACTGTAGTTGGGAACAAATGGGTGTATAAACGGAAAACAAACTCAGACAGTTCTGAAGTATGATATAACACTCATTTAGTGGAAAAGGGCTTTACTCAGGAATATGGCATTGATTATGAGGAGACATTTGCCCTTGTTGCTCATATTACCTCCGTTCGCTCCCTTTTGGCTGTTGCCACTGCTCGATGATGGCCTTTATTTTAGATGGATGTCAACAATGCCTTCTTACATGGTGATTTGGCTGAGGAGGTATATATACAGCCCCCTCCTGGGTATCCTCATTCTCCTGGTTAGGTATGTCGTCTCCATTGTGCTTTATATAGGCTTAAGCAAGCTCCCCGTGCTTGGTTTTCCAAGTTCAGCTCCACTTTTGCCCAGCTTGGGTTTGTTTCTAGCTTCTATGATTCAGCCTTTTTTACCCGTCACACTGCTACTAGCATCACTCTTCTATTACTATATGTTGACGACATGATCATTACTGGGGATGATACTTCTGGTATTCATGAGCTTAAGCAATTTTTGTGTCAGCAGTTTGAGATGAAAGACCTCGGTTCTCTTCGCTACTTCCTTGGCTTAGAAGTGTCCCCTAGCTCTGATGGCTACTCCTTGACCCAAGCCAAATATGCCTCTGATCTTCTCACACGTGCTGGTCTCACCGATTGTAAGATAACTGATAGTACGCTGAAGCCCAACATCAAACTCCGTCCTACTGATAAGGAGCTCCTTCTCGATGCCACTCGTTACCGACAGCTTATTGGGAGCTTGATTTATCTCACTGTCACAAGACCAAACATTGTCTATGCAGTGCACTTTGTTAGCCAGTTTATGTTAGCTCCTTATTCCGTTCACTACGCAGTTGTTCTTCGCATCTTACAACATATGAAGGGCACCTTATTTCATGGCCTTTTTTTTTTTCCTCTCACTCATCCTTGACGTTACAAGTTTATTCAGATGTTGAGGGCAAGGGACCCTACTGATCGTCGGTCTACCACTAGTTTTCTTTTTTTACTTGGTGACTCTCTTATGTCTTGGCGGAGCAAAAAGTAGACTGTTGTTGCTCGTTTTAGCACTGAGGCTGAGTATTGGGTGCTCGCTGATACTACTTCTGAGCTTCTTTGGCCTCGTTGGCTTCTCCAAGATATAGGAGTTCCTCAGCCCTCAAGCACTCCTCTTTATTGTGACAATCATAGTGCTTTCCAAATCGCTCACAACGATGTTTTTCATGAACGCACCAAACATATTGAGATCAACTGTCATTTTGTGCGTCATCATCTTCAGGACGGGACACTTCGCCTCTTGTCAGTTCCTTCGCTGATCAGTTGGCCGATATTTTCACGAAAGCTCTTCCACCTGGTCGTCATCGTGCTTTAGTTTGCTAACTCTAGATGACATCTTCGATACCACCTTGAATTTGAGGGGGGATGTTAGCATAAATACCCTTGTATATCTCCCTAAAATACCCTCGTAGTCTGCCTCCTTCCCCTATAAAAGGATGACCTTGTACAGTTTTATTAATTTTAACAACTGAGTTGGTGTTATTTCATGTATAAGCGTGATGCTAACTCTCCTATATGAACAAGCAACTTTAAAGCCTAACCTAAGTTGAGCTAGGTGTTTGAGCATGTCATCCAACAGATATATTGGAAAAGGTTGAATTTTTAATTAAATAGAACATGTTAAATATTTTCAAAGATGTGCATAACAGAACCATCCAAAGAGAAGAAAGACTTTTTTTTGTTGGTAGAAAAAGATTGAAATATCTACACAGATCGACAGGCTATTGAAGCTTTTTTTTTTTTTTTTTTGTAAATTGTTTTAAAATTAATTTATATCTTAAAATTTTAGAATAATATTTTTTTTTTACCTTTGGGACAATTAAACTATTTTTAAAAAATTAAAGACAAAAAAAATAATAATCCATAAAGTAACAAATTATATAATGCCAATTTTATATTAGAAGTTTTGGGAGTATGAAATCAAAAAGTCTTACGATAATTGAACACTATATTTTGATTTTGGGCCCGAAGCACTAAGTTATGAGATTTGAATAATGTGTGTGTCCTATTTGCACAAGGAGACTGTAATGGGTAAGGTTTCCTTACATTAGTATTTAAATGACAAGGAGAGATTCTGTTTTCACTCGAATTCAATATGGTTCCTAACCAGGTCGCACATTACAGAAAAATCTAAGAGGGGAGCTCTCCATGGAAATACAAAGAACCGATTTAGACCTCAACAATTGAGTCATTAATGGTGCAAGATACACATATTCATATTTTCCATTAACTATTTCATATTTTTATGCTTAATTGTGATCCATTTAGAAAAAAAAAAATTATTGTTATTGTTATGAATATATATATATATATATATATATATATATATATATATTTATTAGTTGGTTACAGAACAAGAACCCATATATTTGTGGTTGTGCCTTTAATTTCTACAAAATTCCTTAGATTTAACAATTTTGTTTTCTTGATGTAAGATTTTGTTTTTGACTTCAAAATTTTGTTTTCTTGGTAAAGATTTGTTCCTTGGATTCAAGACTTCATTTTCTTGATGATATTTTATTTTCTTCAAGATTTTTTATTTTCTTGATTGATAGTTTTATTTTTTGACTTCAAGATTTTGTTTTCATGATGTAAAATTTTGGTTTCTTGGCTCCAAGATTTTGTCTTATTTTATCTATATTAAATTATGACAAAAGGAAGAGGCTTCCTATGGTTTCTTGGTTTCTAAAAAATATCTTTGTATATAGTAAGTCATCAAAAAGATATAATTGAAAATTGAATCATAGAGGAGGTTGAGTATTAAACGAAGGAAGCTTCAGGCATGGTGTTGTCCATGAACTTTTGAGATATTCGAACACAATCAATCTTTATAATGTATTTTAGTAAATTTTTTTGGGGCTCTAAAACTAAATTGAAAAAGTCAACTAGGTATTAAGGAAAGATTGAAGAGAGTGAACAACCTGTATGACTAAAATTTGGGTCAATGTTGGGCGGCCAACTGAGAAGATGATTCTGGAGATTACATGATGCCCATGCATGGGCCACAAGTGTGTGGGTGCATGAGCCCACGCAAGGACCCTGTTGAATTTTTTTTTAATGAGATCGGAGTTGGGATCTCGTGATAGTGTCCGATCGTCGATTCGACTGAATAGTGGAGAGAAATCAAAGAGAGAGATATATATTGAGGAGAGAGACGGTCCGGGGGTGGGTGAGATTGAAATTTTAATCTCACAACACTTCCTCTCAGGAAGTATCCTGAGCATATATAATAATAATAATAATAATAATAATAATATATTATATTAATTTATTAATATATTATATTATATAATTAATTAATAATAATTTATTTATTTAATAAATTATAATTATAATTTTATTTTATTTCATTTTATTTATTTTTATTATTATTATTATACATTTCCATGCATACAATTTTTGAGGTCATTATATTCTCCCCTCATAAAAATTTCGTCCTCAAAATTTGTTACATATCACTTTGAATAAACTTCTTGTCAAGGAAATCTTCTAGTTGTACTCTAAGTTGTCTTAGTTCAACTAATGTCATTTTATATAAAGCGATCAACAAGGCTCCATTCCTAACACCAAATTAATATTGAATTCAATCTCTTTTTGGAGGCAACTTCGATAAATCGTCTGAAAAAAATATCTAAAAATTCACCACCTATGGGTAAAAAAGTTTAGGTTTTATTAACTTGTATATTTTCTTTCATTGCTATTACAAACCCCAGACATGTTCCCAAATTCCATCATTTCACAAGCACTCAAGATATCAAATATGAGAGCTTGTTAGTAGGAAAGAAACTGTCATTCCATTTGAATCTCCGAGTACTACTTTTTTTTGGAAATGACCAACTAAGTGTATGATAAATAGATAACCACTTCATTTATATGATTACATCATAATTCACAATATTCATGTTAATAAGTCGACTAGGAAGTCATTCCCACCAATATTTAAAATGCATGTCTTGCATATTCTGTCCATATATAGTCTTCCCCAATACAATTGATTTATCTGCAAAATAACTCTTAAACAAGACCTTCTCATCGACTCCGAATTCAACTCCTGAAACACAAGAAAATTGTGCACCCCATGACCCTCATAATAGTTGCTTCATTTTGTAACATTAAATTTAAGGATATATGAAAATAAAACTTACCAAAACTAAGGTATCTGAAGCCTTCGTTATATTACATCACCTCACTAAAGATTTTGGAACTCCCGGGTATGGAAATGTAAGTGAAGGTCAAAGAAACTTTCCTACATGCAGTGATACAAGATCAATATCAATCCAACAACTTTAATTCTTCATTATAATCCCTCAAAACTAATGCATGCGAGCCTTCATAGACTTATGCTTGGAAGATAAGGAAACAGAATTAAGCAAACCAATTGAACAAAAATATCAATTTCCTAAATAACCTAAAATCTTACTTCCTAAGCAATAGTATCCTAGAATTCCAGAGATTTGTTCACAATGAAATCACCATAAATAAATAACCAAAAATATACCATCAAGATATGTAAAATAAAATAATCTCTTGGTAACAAATCACATTATTTCTCCACTATCAGAAAGAATTCAACCTCAAATTGTAAAAATACAAAAGATGAAGAACAAAGACCACAAATATTTCTCTTTTTCAACTAACTCAACATGTGGGTTGAACCCCAAATGCAATGGTTCAACAATTTCAGTAGCAACATTCTCAACTATCCTTTCCTCATTGGTTGACCTCTCTTTGAATAAACTGAAAGGAAGACTTCCCTTCTAACTAACAATGCTTCAGTATAAAATGATACCCATTCAAAATCATTGAATTTTCCACAATGCCCCCACTGTTCACCAAATCTTGAACAACTGGATATGATCTCTTTCCAACCTCGAGATAACAATTTGCGAATTGAGACACAACTACGCTCGTCTTTTCCAAACCCACAATCACCTACAACTCTTGCAAGAACCTTTACTATTCATTTGTAAACCCAACTCTCTAAGCTTACCATTCTAATTTTCTTTTGTCCCCATCCAAGTATTTATTTCACTAACTTTTGTAAGGAGTACTTTTCTTCAATTTTTCAAAAGCAAGGCAAACATTCCCAAATCCATCTAAGCACCAAATAAGGGATTCTAACCCCCCATTAGCTGCAAATTTGGGTTTTTTCCTCCAAGCAACCAAAACACCCCATCTAACTTTTCCACTTACAAATTGAAGGGTTCTCTTTCAATCTAACACTATTCTATGGAAGTTTCGCTTCCATACTATATACGTGCGCTTGTTTATTTGAATTCTAATTCCATACATTAAAGAACTTTGATGGTTTCCAACTAAATTTTTCCTTAACTTATCAACTTAATATACTAGATTATCTTATTAAACAGATGTAAGAATTGTAACTTCCAAATATGATATGACTAGCTTGACTGATCATGGGACGAGTCCTAAGACACCTTATGCATCGCAGTCTTTTTTACATGCTGATATTCCCTTGGGTGTTGCATACATCTTTATGGGTTAGTAATATGACTTCTTATTATAGGATCTTCTCACACTCACTTGAGTTAATTATTTCCATATATTTTTGTGTGTGGCCCCCATTTAATTTAAATTTATCCCATTTTTTTCTTATTTTCTTTAACCAATTAAAAAGATCCTCACTCTTTGAAATTCTAAATTCATTGAATGCTTGACTCATGGATTATAAAAGAATATCTTCTATTCCTCTTTTACTCAAACAAAATCTACATTTACTTCCGTGACATTTTTATGGTAGTCTGGAATTGAATTTGGCCCTCTACTTTCCTTAGAAAGTGATCTAAGGACCCATGGCTAACTTATGGAAAGATTGAATATTTTCTTTAAGCACAAGAAGTACGAGAGAGAATAACATACACTAAAGAACTATAATTTTTCATGAAACCTTAGGATAATTAGTATCCAGAAGGACTTCACCATTAAAGTATCCCCTGAGATTTCTAAGCATCTAAATTCGAGGATAACCACTAACATTCTTTCAGTTACTCTCAGATCTACGCACACTAAACCATAAAAGAACCATAGAGAGCTAGGAGTATACTCTAATATGCAAAGGTGCGCACATTCTAAAAATGCACAAAATTCTATTTCAAATATTCCATTTTTGCAAATGGTAGCTCATTCCTTGCAGCTACTATTTACACAAGAAAAAGATCATAGTGCAACATTCCTGGAGAAAAACGTCGATGGTTTGCCATGACTTTTCTAGAACTATCGATTGTTCCAAAAAAATCATTGAAAACCCTCAATGAATTTCTGCTTTCGGCTGCGAAACAAAACTCCAAAATTCCAATTTGCTTATTGTACTTTACTCCGCTATGTATCCTATATCTGATCGCTCCTACAACACCTATCCTACCCATTCCTATCCTCATTGATCCTACTTCATATCTATACTCTAGTAATAATCATTCCTAGAGTTTACAGAATCTGTATCCTAAGCTCTAATACCAATTGAAATCACTTGAAAATTTTCGTTCAAATTTCTCTGATATGACATGTAATAACCTGAATATTTCATATTATAATAATCATTGATAAAGACAGCAGAAGACCTTAAATGCAAATTACCAGAGTACTAAACTATCCTAATATAATAATATCAATCTTATTATCATAATAAAGATTTGAATTCATTAAAAGCATAAATAAATAAGTACAATACTAAACACGACCTTCTATCCCACCCACGCTTCACTATGCTACTCAAATCACTGCTATACTCCACATGGCATCTACAAAATATTGGATAATCATGGGATGAGACACCTCTCAATAAGACGGAATAAATTTTTGTCAGTGTATGACAAACGAGTTTTATATATTTAAACATAGCTATTAATTAACATGTAACTGAAAAGCATCTGTATAGCAATTATAACTCACACTTATACATTTCAAGGTACATATTTTCTACTCAAACATACTTTAATGTAATAGATAATTCTATTTTCATAAAACTACATATATACATAAGATACTTCCTTTTCTTTCCCTCGATGGTTCTAACTTAACATCATGAATTAACCCCGCATGATCGGGTTGTGCGGCCCGACGACTGGACTCAACCATGGCTGGCCTACCAGGCTAAGTCAAACATAACATAACTACGCATGATTGCCCACCCAACCTGGTCCGCCCATCCTACGCTTTTCATCGCTTCTCGGGTCGACACACAGTGGGTATCTTACGCTCCTCAACACTTCGGGGCTAATCGTGTCCGACACCGACACTTTCGGAATAGTGTGGCAGCAGTATCGGCTATACACTCAACTTGGTCCACCCATCTTACTCTTCTCAACACTTCTCGGGTCAGCACACATGGGGATTACACTGTCCGATCTTGCTAACTAGCTATGATATCATGCTCTGAACATACCTAGTGCATCAGGGTTCTGATATCATATGGTATAATTTATATAACATAACTGATAATTTAATCTCATTTCATAATCATCATTTCATAAATCTGTATAAAACATGTTTTCACTATCATATCATATCTATCATATCATAATCGATATAAAATCGTCATATCATAACTGTCTCGGTATAAAACCGGTATATCATATCATAACTCGGCTTAAAGCCGTTATTTCATAACTTAGCATAAATCTGTCATGCCAAATTACCACATAAAATTGTCATATCATATTTTTATCATATTCATAAAATTCTAAAATCAGTATAAAATCATATACATAACATTTCCTGTACTCAATATAAAATCATAATCTGCTACGTATCATCATAAAATATTCTAATTTTACTCGTATAGTCATTTCTCACGCCACACAATTTGATCGAGTAATAATTTTGTTGACCTAATAGGTCAGATCTCATTTTGATTATGACAAATGCCTTGGTACTTAATGTTTGATGAGTTTGTGTGCAGGATCAATTGGAGGTTTCTATATGATGCACATGGACTTGAAGAAAATAAAAACCTGGAATATTTATCTGTTGTATTTTTATTTTAATTGGGTCTGTAATATTTAAGGCATTATAGTATGTAATAATTAATGCATATCATGCGTGATAAGGTTTAAGCTTAAAAAAACCTAGACTGACCTTAGGTCCCCTATGCATGCATAAAAGAGTGTCCTATTAAAATTAAGTTAATCATCATATGAGTAAGGACAACATTTAAGAGAAAAAGACCGAAAATGCCCAAATTGGCATGTTTGGTCGACCGAACCTTGATAGATAGGGAAGTTCGGTCAACCGAACCTCCCTAGGTCAACATATTGACCCCTCGGTCGACCGACCAAGAATATATATGTAACGCTCTGGTTGATCGAAACCCCACTTGGGAAATTCCAATTGCCTGGTCGACCGAACCTCCTAGTTCAAAATGATCTGGTCGACCGAACCGCATGGATTTGGAATATCGCCTTCAAACCCTCAAAATGGTCGACCATCTTCTCAGTTCAATTTTTACCTGGTCAACTGAACTGGATACTACGGCCAAACTAACCTCAAGTACGGTCGTCCGAGCCTCTCGGGTTGTTGATTTTTTACCGAGAGTTAAATTGGGTTAACTTTAATTAAACTTGTAGACACCCCATTTTTACCCAGGCCTAATATTATTATTATTATTATTATTATTATTATTTTTTAATATTATTATTATTTTTCTATTATTATTATTATTATTACTATTATTATTATTATTATTATTATTTTATTATTTTTATTATGAGTGTTTTTATAATCTTTATTTTATTATTATAATAATAATAATTATTATTATTACTATTTTCATTATTACCATAATAGTAAAAGCAGAAAAAGAAAAGAAAAAGAAAAAGAAAATCAAAAAAGGAAGTTTTTTTAGGGTTTTTAGAATTTTTTTTTTTATATAAGGGGGGGCAGCGGAGGCCAAACGGAGGGCGAGCCATTCAGACCAAAAAAAATAACAAAAACCTCCTTTTGCTTCTTCTTCTTCTTCTTCTTCTTCCGGCGCACCTTGAATCCATCCTCTCTGCCTCCCTCTACCTCTTTGCTCATCTCCCAAAATCCCTCTGTCTCGCCCAGCCGGCTGCCACCATCTTCTACAGCAACCCAGCCACGGCCACACATCTCACTGCAACCACCGAGTCTGCTGCCCAGCCGAGGCCCGAGCACAACTGCAACTCTCGGCCGATCCTCCTCACCAGATTCCCAGCCAAGGTCCCTCCCCTTCTGCTCCGCTCCTCGCCTCTCACAGCCAATACCTCACACCCACAGCTTTGGCCACTCCTTGCACCGGCAAGCATCTCCAGCAATAGCCGTCCGCACCAGCATCTGCCAGCAGTCACGCCGGATCACCCGCCATCGCCGCCGAGAAGTACAGCAGCCCAGCCCAGCCCCGGCCTCTCCTCTGTACGTCTTCTCCCCACGGCCACGCACAGCAACTCAGTAGCTCCGTCATCGTCCTTGTCGTCGTCGTCGCCCTCTCACTCTCGCCGTCATCGTCGCTGCCACACCAGCTCCTGCTCCCGACGAGATCCTCCTGCTACAAGCTCACGCACACAACACCTATACATACACACACACACGGCTCCTACTCCAAAGGTAATATTTTTGGGCATTATATTTATGTTTGTTATATCCTCATATATATATATATATATTATTGTTATATTATTATGTAATATTTTGTATTCACATTATTGTTGTTATATTGTGACTGTAGTTCAGTGGTGAGAATTCTAGGCTATTGCCGATAAGTGATTTTGTATTATTTAGCATGTATTTTTAATTGATGTTGTATTATTTAACAATTTGTATTGTTTTAGTATTATTTTACATTTTGTTTTATATGTTAGTATTTATGTTTTTAAAGGTTAGGTTTATCATGTTAATACGGTTTAATTTTTCTTGTAGTTTATTTGTGTTATTTAAATTCGTTCACGATTTTGGTTATGATTGATTATTATTTAAATCATTTCATGTTTTATATCTAGGTTTGTTTAGGATTTTGGTAGTTTTCATGTTTTTAGAAGGTTGATAATTTTATGTTTAAGTATTGTTTTAGGGTTTAAGTTATTTTCCTATTACTATTGGTCTTATTATTGTACATTGATTTCTGTCCACATCATTGCATATCAATTTCTAGTATTTCTATATTATTGAACACTCTTTGATAAAATTAAATTTATTTCCATATTTATTTTTAGGGTTCCCCTCTTGTGGCATATTGATTTCTCTAGAATTTGTGTATATTTCCTATTAGATTCATGACTTGAATTGTTTCCATAATTTATTTCTTTCTCTTTACGTGTTTATATATGGTATATGATTTCTCGAGTTTAATTATTGGGTTATATTATTAGGGATGGATTGTTAATACTTGAGCTTTATCATGGAGATTTTGACTGTTATGATATTTACGTGTTATAATATATAGTATTAGTATTATATCATATTCTTTATTAACTATTTGAAATTTCGGTAAAATACAGAAAAATCATAAAAAATAGAAAATTAGGAGAAAATTCTAAAAATATTTTTGACTTGACTTTCACTATTTTCTTTAATTATATATATATATTTTTTGTTATTTCAAAAACCTCCAAGCTAGTATTTTCATACTTAAAAAAAAAAACCCTATAAGATTTCCAAATTTTGGGAGTGTATTTTTGTAAATTATTTTTTATTTTTATCCCTATGATTTTAGTGCGAGGGTATGAGCCTTCGGGCTTCACATACCTTAAGCTCTGAGGGAATATATATGTATATATTACATTTATTTATTTATTTATTTTTCATGTGTATTTATAAATTCATAAAAGGAGTAACTTAAAGACTTTTTAAATTAACTTAGGGATAATTTTAAATTAATTAGGTACCGTTCGTAAGAACGGGCGCATAGGGGGTGCTCGTACCTTTCCCTTGTGTAACCGAACTCCCGACCCCAGCTCTGGTAACATAAGCCCATTCTACCTCTAACGGGGTAGTAATCATGTGTTCTAACCACACTAAAAAGGTTAGTGACGACTCCGACATTCCTCATTTTTCCTTGAAAATTAAAAATGATTTTAATTTCGCCACCCGGGGCACTCGCGCTCCGGGACGTCGCGACAAAACTTACTTAATCTTTTTCAAAAATACCTAGTGTGTCCCCAATGTACACACATTGATTTACATCCCACTGAGAGTTACCACATTGGTAAACAAAATCTCACTTGAGCTTGAGATCCTATCATGTGTGAGTGCATTATTTGGTTGAGTATTTTGATACACATTTGCTTAGTTTAAAAAGCGTATTTGGTTGTACACAAAAAATTGTATTTCATTATTGTATTCCAGGCAAGGGCCTGAAGAGGGAGACTAACCCTGTCAAATAGTCCCAGATTGGCTTTGACTCGGTTAGGAAAACTAGGTACACCATCTTGTTAAGGTGTGTTTAGGTTGAGGTCAGCCCCGCTAATTGACCTGGTTGTAATTGGCACCAATCCATCCATTAAGTGAGCAATAGTGGTAATCCTTGTGCTTGTGAGCCAAGGTGAGGACGTAGGCTGTATTAGCCGAACCCCAATAACATATCGCGTGTGCATTTTATTTTGTAGTAAATTTACTTACTACACGTGTATTTTATATTGTGAATGTTGTGCAGGATTTACTTTCCGCATATTAATCTTATCTGTGCATTTGGGATTGCTTAGAAAGATCTTAAGTTGCGAAATAATACTAATATCTTACTTAACCTAGGAGAAAAAGTTTAAAATTCCTATTCACCCCCCTCTTGGGAATACACTAATTCTAACAAATTCTTAATATAATAATTACCCAGGGATCTTAATTTAATCAAATCCCTGTAGTTTAACTTAATTTCAGAATATTCCCAAAAATCTAATTTAATCAAATCCCTACAGTTTAACTTAATTCCAAAATATTCCCAAAAATATAATTTAATCAAATCACTGCAGTTTAACTTAATTTCAAAATATTCCCAAAAGTATAATTTAATCAAATCCCTACAGTTTAACTTAATTCAAAAATATTTCTAAAAATCTAATTTAATCAAATTCCCGTAGTTTAACTTAATTCCATAATATTCCCAAAAATCTAATTTAATCAAATACTTCAATTTAATAAATAAACCATAATTTTCATACTCATAAAATTACTCAGAAAACCATATACAATATTTCAATAATCATATACCATGATTTAACCGGGTGAATTTTTCAAATAACTGACATAATTTATTTTCCTTACCTTGACCCTGAAATGGTGTCTATAAAGCGCAAACCTAAAATCTATTCCGTTTAACTTATTAAGGATCGAAGCTGAGATCTCGTGGTAGTGTATGATCTTCAATTCGGTTTAATATTGGGGATAAATCAAAGAAAAAGAGAGAGAGAGAAATATTGAGGAGAGAGACGGTCTGGGGGGTGGGTGAGATTGAAATTTCCGTCTCAGATACTTCCTCAGGAAGTATCCTGAGGTTACCGTATATATATATATATATATATATATATTAATGATATATTATTATATTATATTATATTATTTAATTAATAATTATTATTTATTTAATTAATTAATAATTTTTATTTTTATTTTTATTTTTTAAATATTTTTTTGCATATAATTTTCGGGATCATTACTCTTTGATGATGTTTGAGCACGAACAAAATTAAAGTCGTTTAGCAAATATTTGTGTATGCATAAGATATATGTGTATTTGTGCTTTGCATGTGTGTGTACTTACCCTCCTATGTCCTTTTGACCTATAATATGTTATGGCATAGCCACATACACACAAGATGGTGATGTACTTTGTATATATATTAATTGCTTGTGGGGTCATAATTGTGAATATTCAAAATTAAGCACCTACTTGATTAAAAACTTACAATTTTGAAAACAATCTCACAATTAATGGTTATTTGAAAATTAATATGCATGATTGATTGTTTCTTCACCTATCTTGTGGCTAATTAATTATTTTTATTGTGATAGAATTGTTTGCAAGTTTTTGGTTATATAAAACTATTTTTGGATTGCAATTGGCTTTAGGAATTTCATGATTAATAGTCATACCCTCTTGATGTATTTTTGGTTGCGAAATTTTTGGCGAAGATAAAGAAAGTCAATTGGGTATTTTACATTAAGGGATTTAGATATTCTATTACAATCAAATTTTGAGTTGTATGATATTTGATTACATTTTCATATTCTATTACAATCAAATTTTGAGTTGTATGATATTTGATTACATTTTCATGGGCATTGTGGTTTAGAGCCCATAGGCGGAAGTACTACAATAACCTAGAAATTTTTTTTTTTTTATACCGCAAAACTGATTTCACCATTATCAACAACCATTTTGCCTAGATAATCCAAACCATGACTCAAAACATCGCAATGAAAGTCGAAATTGGACAAAATATTATTCTCTCTCTCTACCTTTTAATTTAAGTTATTTTTGGGTCTTTTTTTTATTATTATCTTGGGTAATTTCGAAGCAGTCCAAAATTGTAATAACCCAATAAATTCTTCCAGGACTCGTTGACGAACACAGGAGATTCGTTGACAAGGGTTCTTCAGGATCTCGTTGACGAAGACCCGTTTTGTTGATAAGAAGATACCGAGAGAGGTTTTAAGGCAGACTAAAACTCGTCGACGAGGGTGCACGTTCGTCGACGAACTTTCTATAGGACTCGTCGACGAGGTGACGTGTCTCGTCAACGAATCCAGCCCTATAATTAGCTGAAACCTCGATTTTTAACTCAATTTTTAGCGCAGAAACCTCTCTCTCTCTCTCTCTCTCTCTCTCTCTACGTTTCCCTCCCCTTCTCTCTTCGATCCTGACCCCATTTCTCACCGGATTGAAGATCTGAGGCCACCACGACGCTCCTGGCAAAGTTCTCTGCAAGTCTGTCGGAGCTGATCATGGGAAAAGTTGGTTTGGAATTTATCCCAAACTCAGGGTAAGACATATTATTTAGTATTTGCTTTCCCCACAGTTATAAGAAACGTAGTATGCAAAGAAATACTGATATTTTGTTCCGAGGGATATTGTTTTTAGGATGTTGAGTTAGGAACCCTACAGGTATAGGGCCAGAATTTAGTAGAGGCTTTTCAGATTTAAGGTAAGGGAAATATGCTATGCTAGCAGTTTTAATATGTATACAGAATATTATGAATATGTATTTACAAGCATGCAATCAGATTATTTTTCCAGAGAATTATGAATATTATCTTTATAGAAGAATTACAGAAATTGAGCATGAGATTGTGTTTACTCAAATGTGTGGCGTGAGTTTATTACAGTACAATATGTAGATTTTACAGTATTAAAGATATTCAGATATTTCAGATTATTAGCAATGAATGAGACTTACAGTATTTCCCAAAAAAACATGATTTTTATAACACTCAGATAGTTTATTCAGACAGATTATACAATTATAGTATCAAGATGCTACAGTAGATTATTCAGAGTAAAAAAATACTATATATACAGAGTATATAGATATTATATAGAGATTTTACAGATAGTACAGACAGAAAACACAGATGTTACATACAGATAATATATATATTTCAATAAGATATCTTAGATAATACAGCTCAGAATTATAGGGTTATGGATGTTTTTGAAATCATGTTAAAAGCAGCAAGATGATTATATTTATATATATGTATACAGTATTACACGATATCAGATTCCTATGGAAATTAAAGATAGATAAATTTACAACAGAGCACGGTACCGGTGCGAGTTCAGACACGTGTAACTACATGAGTTACATGGTATGTGGATTTCATCTAACCGTGCAAGGAGGGATTGCAGTCTCCCCAGCATGCTGGGTTGAGGTAGCCAGTTAGACGATTACAAAGGTTTAAGATGGCCCAGAGTGATTGTAGTGGGCTAGATCTACATAGATCGATACAGATTGGTAGATGATAGAGGTTGACTTGCCTGGTAGGCCAACTAGAGTGAGTGTAGCCTACGGGCCGCCGCACAACCCTATCATGAGGGGATATATCATGATATACAGATCTCAGGGTATAGCAGAAGTTCCTATATAAAAATATATTACACAGCAGCAGTTTATACTATTATATTAGCAGTACCTTCATATAGCAAACTCATATACACGGTTATATTTTAAAGATTACATGATAGATATATATTCGGTACAGTCTATTAGTTTTTTTAAATTACAGTATTATTTTAGTATTTTAAATGATTAACTTAGCTGTCACACACTAGTAATAGCATATTTCTACTTACTGAGCGTTGTCTCATCCCAGTAACTTATTATTTTTTAAGGGGTCCTGCTAGGCGAGTCGATTAGGCTTGCGGGTAGAGATTGTCTTGAGCTGCCCTAGTTGGAAGGGTAGGTGTATTTTTTATACCAGTGATTTGGGTTAGATTGTTTTGGATGTTGTCATTGGGTATTTTGTGTTGTAATTATATTTTAGAGTTTTATAGTTTTCTAGTATCGTATATAGCAGTTCCCAG
The DNA here is from genome assembly GCF_029873635.1 of Malania oleifera. Classification (NCBI taxonomy): domain Eukaryota; kingdom Viridiplantae; phylum Streptophyta; class Magnoliopsida; order Santalales; family Ximeniaceae; genus Malania; species Malania oleifera. The sequence goes on along the minus strand of NC_080419.1, from coordinate 114,450,989 downwards.
CTTTGTACACCGCTGCTCAGTTATGTATGGCAGACAGAGTTTCTTCAATGCTCTTTTAAGCCTGAGTTATTTTCATTTCTATTTTAGACAGTTGATATATATGGAAAAAAAATGTTTAAAAAGTAGCAGGTCGTTACAGTTTGGTATCAAAACCTAGGTTGCTAGGTTCTGTAGACTCTAGGATGCAGCGGATACAATACCAGAATATATGGAAGGAATTTAAGGATTTGTTCTGAGGTCTGAATACAGGATTTTCGTTGTGGTTTCTGTGTTTTTCTTAGGGTGACGACTTCAGGAAAGCCATAGTAAACTATTGACGAGTCGTGTGTTTGGGTCACAGGAATTGATTTTGGGGTAGGAACAAAGGAAATAGTTGACAGTGAATTTGAGGTTTTAGTTGGATGAAGTAAAGTATATCTGTATAGGATTTAAAAATAGTGTTTTGTGTATTTTTAGTATGGATCCGGGTAGTAGTGGTACAGATTCTGGAGGTGACAGACTAGGACCCTCCAGTATGGGAGGTGGAGATACAAATGTCATACTATGCAGCGTCACCCAGTAGGTGATGGCTGAAATGGCTAGGAGTGGAGGAGAGCATGGCTGCACAATTAAGCAGTTTACGCGGATGAGGCCTCCTTCGTTTGCTGGAGGACCTAACCCGATCGAAGCTAAGAACTAGGTTCAAAACGTAGAAGAGATTTTAGCAGTACTGGCATGTACAGACGAGTAGAAAGTAGCATTTGCGACATTTAAACTGACTAGAGAAGCAAAGTGCTGGTGGATATCAGCGCGGTTAATTGAGGAATAGAGGCTCGATCCAGTGCCAGTGTCGTGGAGTAGATTCAAGGAACTATTATTCGAGCGATGTTTCCTTGCTATCATTCGGAGCACAAAGGCAGCAGAGTTCTTGCATTTGTCTCAGGGGTTGATGACAGTGACACAATATGCTGCACGATTTTTTGAGTTATATCGTTTGGCCCCAAATTTAGCACCAGACGAAGAGAAAAAAGCAATGAAGTTTGAAGAAGGCTTGAAGCAGAGTTTGTTTGAGCAAATTATCGACTTTTGAGCTCAGACATTTGCAGAGGTGGTGGATAGAGCTTCTGTTATTGAGAGTGGTATGCAGAGGAGCGCTGCAGCTCAAGGTCAAAGGAAGAGGTCCGCGCCTCAGGATTTACAGGCCAGCTCTAGCCGAGGGCCATGAAAAGGAGATCACTATGGAGGTGGTCAGGGACGGATGACGGGGCCATGGTGGTTTTTAGGGTGTACGGGCTGCTCCTACCTATCCTAGATGTGGCCACAGACATCCAGGTGAACGCATAATGGGTGAGGACGTCTACTACCGTTGTGGGAGACCTGGGCACAAATCTTGGTCGTGTCAGGGATGGATAGCTCAGGCACTAGATCCCAGACCGTTCTGGGGTAGTTATCAGGTGCCCCATGGAGGACAACAAAGAAATACGACACCGGTGAGAGTGTACGCGTTGACACTGGGTGACTCCGATGCAGTTGGAGACGTAGTTACAGGTACCCTTATTGCTTTCTCATTTATAGCTATTTTTTTATGTGATACAAGTGCCACCCACTCTTTTGTTTCTGTGGTATATGCTAAGTTAACGGGGTATGAGGCACAGTTGTTGGATATTGGGTTGGTTGTAGCTACGCCGACTGGGTCAGTGGTTAGATTTAGAAGGGTACTCAGGGGTTTTCCAGTAACTATCCAGGGAAAAATATTGCCAGCTAATTTGGTGATATTAGAAATGTAAGGATTTGATATAATTCTGGGTATGGACTAGTTGGCAAATAATCATGCAATTATTGACTGTCACTTGAAAGAAGTGATTTTCAAACCTCCAAGTGAGCCAGAATATAGATTTCTTGGTTCACGGGTACGTTCTTTGTCACAACTTGCGTCAGCTATTCAGGTCAGAAAATTGATCCAAGAAGGTTTTCAGGGATTTGTTGCTTACATTAAGGAATCACCAAAAGAAGAACTGAAACAAGCTGATATTCCTGTGGTCAGAGAATTTTCAGATGTATTTCTAGAGGAATTACTTGGCTTGCCACCAGACCGTGATGTTGAGTTTACTTTGGATCTTCTACTTGGGTCAGCGCCAGTATCTAAAGCTCCTTACCGAATGGCCCCAATCGAGTTAAAAAAGTTAAAAGATTAGCTGCATGAATTACTGGATAAAGCATTCATCAGGCCTAGCGTGTCACCCTGAGGAGCACCAATCTTAATTGTGAAAAAGAAAGATGGAACTATAAGGATGTGTATCAATTACAGAGAGATAAATAAACTGACAGTTAAGAATAAGTATCCACTTCCCAGAATTGATGACTTGTTTGATCAGCTCTAAGGGACCCAGGTTTATTCTAAAATCGACTTGCAGTCAGGTTATTATTAGGTGGGAGGGAGGGCAAAGGACGTCTCCAAGACGGCTTTTTGGATGAGATATGGGCATTACGAGTTCCTAGTGATGCCATTTGGGTTGACTAATGCACCAGCAGTATTCATGAATTTAATGAATCGAGTGTTCCATCAGTATTTGGACCAGTTTGTGGTTGTATTCATTGATGATATACTGGTCTACTCGAGAAGTTTTAAGGAGCACGAGCATCATTTGAGGCTGGTATTGCAAACATTAAGAGAGAGAAAGTTATATGTAAAGTTCAAGAAATGTGAATTCTGGCTGAGACAAGTTTGTTTTCTTGGCCATGTGATCTCTGAGGTAGGTGTATGTGTCAATCAGTGTAAAATAGAGACAGTGGTAAATTGGATGAGGCCTGGAAATGTTTAAAAGGTTCGAAGTTTTTTGGGTTTAGCAAGTTATTATCGGTGTTTTATAAATGGTTTCTCCATTTTTTCAAGTCCGTTGACACGACTTACAAGGAAAAATGTAAGGTTTGAATGGACTGATGACTGTGAGCAGAGCTTTCAGGAGTTGAAGCAGAGGTTGGTGACTACCCCAGTATTGACTATTCCATCAAGAGGGGATTGGTTTATGATATACAGTGATGCATCCCTGAAAGGACTTGGATGCGTATTGATGCAGCATGACAGGGCCATTGCATATGCTTCTAGACAGCTTAAAGAATATGAGAAGAATTATCCTGTGCATGATTTGGAGTTAGCTGCAGTGGTATGCGCTCTTAAAATTTGGAGGCATTATCTGTATGGTGGAAAGTGCAAAATCTTCACGGATCACAGGAGTTTGAAATATTTATTCACCTAGAGAGAATTGAACATGAGGCAAAGAAGGTGGTTATAACTTATCAAAGATTATGACTGTACTATTAGTTACCACCCAAGGAAAGTGAATGTAGTGGCTAATGTGTTGAGCAAAAAATCAGTGGGACCAGCACTGGCAGCTATGGAGGTTCAGCATTCGATCCTAATGGATTTGGAGAGACTTAGCATAGAATTAGTAGAGGATATTCCTTAGGCATTCATTGGCAGCCTGGTTGTACAGCCTACATTATACGAGAAAATTAAAGCAGCTCAGGGTAATGACGCAAAGTTAGTTGAGGTTATAGCTAGAGTGCGGGATGGTTAGGGAGAGGAGTTCAGCATATCAGATGACAGAGCCTTGCGGTTTCGTACTAGACTATGTGTTCCTGTAGATACCGAGATCAAGAAAACTATATTAGAGGAGGCTCATAGATCCCTATACACCATTCATCCTGGTAGTACTAAGATGTATAGGGATCTGTAAGGGTACTTCTGGTGGAGTGGAATGAAAAGGGAGATAGCCGAGTTTCTTCAGAAGTGCTTGACGTGTTAGAAGGTTAAAGTTGAGCACTAGAGACTAGAAGGACAATTGCAGCCACTCTTCATTCTAGAGTGGAAGTGGAACCACATTTCTATGGATTTTGTAACGGGGTTACCACCAATACGTCAGGGATTCAATGCAATTTGGGTGGTTATTGATCGTCTGATGAAGGCTTTCATTTCATCCCTATTAAAGTTGGCTATTCCATGGACAGACTGGAAGAAATATATGTTCAAGAGATAGTTTGCATTCATGAAGTACCACTATCCATAGTCTCAGACCGAGATCCTCGGTTTACTTCGCGATTTTGAAAAAGTTTTGAGGAGGCTATGGGTACACAATTAGCATTTAGCACAGCATTCCATCCCCACATAGATGGTCAGACTGAGAGGACAATCTAGACATTAGAGGATATGCTTCGTGTATGCGTGCTAGATTTTGGAGGTAGTTGGACTCAGTTTATGCCACTAGTTGAATTTGCTTATAATAACAGCTATCAGATTAGTATTGGTATGGCACCCTACGAAGCATTATATGGTAGGAGATGTCGTTCTCCTCTTTTCTAGGATGAGGTAGGTGAGAGGCGAGTTTTGGGTCCAGAGATTGTTCAGCAGGAGTATGAAAAGGTCCGACTAATTAAAGAAAGAATCAGTACTGCACAGAGTCGGCAGAAAAGCTACGTAGACACTCGCCGTCGAGAATTAGAGTTTGACGTGGGAGACCGAGTATTCTTAAAGGTAGCTCCTCTGAGAGGGGTTATAAGGTTTGGAAAGAAGGGCAAGTTGAGCCTTAGGTATATTGGCCCTTTTGAGATACTAGAAAGAATAGGGTTCATTGCCTACATGCTAGCTTTGCCGCCAATGTTATCTAGAATACATGATGTGTTTCATGTTGATATGTTGAGGAAATACATCTCAAATCCATCCCACATAATTAACTATGTAGAAATAGAGCTTAAGGATTCATTAGCTTATGAAGAAGCACCAGTACAAATATTAGACAGAAAGACACAAGAATTACACACAAAAGAAATTCAGTTAGTGAAAGTTTTGTGGAAGAATCACGCTATAAAGGAAGCTTCTTAGGAACTCGAGGAGCAGATCAGAAAAAAATACCCGTAGTTGTTCCAAGAGGTTTAGAGGTAATCAGGTAAAGTATAATAGATAGATAGTATTTCTTTTGCAGGTACATGTATCGATTTTAGTTAGTAGATAGTTTTTAGTTTTATATGTGTAATCTCCTAGAACATAGAATGTAACCACGATATTCTTCTGCCATAAGTGAGAGTAAGTAAAAAAATAAGTAGATCATTTGTTTTTATGGGATGATAGAAGGTAATAATACAGATAGTAAATTTCAAGGACCAAATTTTATAAGGAGGGGAGAATGTAATAACCCAAGAAATTCTTCCAGGACTCCTCGACGAACACAGGGGATTCATTGACAAGGGTTCTTCAGGATCTCATCGATAAAGACCCGTTTTGTCAACGAGAAGATACCGAGAAAGGGTTTAAGGCAGACTAAAACTCGTCGACGACGGTGCAGGTTCATCGACAAACTTTCTATAGGACTCGTCGACGAGGTGACGTGTCTCGTCGACGAATCTAGCCCTATAAATAGCTGAAACCCGGATTTTTAACTCAGTTTTTAGTGCAGAAACCTATCCCCTCTCTCTCTCTCTCTCTCTCGCTCTCTCTCTACGTTTCCCTCCCTTTATCTCTTCGACCCTGACCCCATTTCTCACCAAATTGAAGATTTGAGGCCACCACGACGCTCCTGGCGAAGTTTTCTACAAGTCTGCTGGAGCTGATCATGGGAAAAGTTGGTTTGAAATTCATCCCAAACTCAGGGTAAGACATATTATTCAGTATTTTCTTTACCCACAGTTATAAAAAACGTAGTATGCAAAGAAATACTGATATTTTGATATGAGGGATATTGTTTTCAGGATGTTGAGTAAGGAACCCTGTGGGTATAGGGCCATAATATAGTAGAGGCTTTTTAGATTTAAAGTAAGGGAAATATGTTATGCTAGCAGTTTTAATATGTATACAAAATATTATGAATATGTATTTACAAGCATGCAAATCAGATTATTTTTCTAGAGAATTATGAATATTATCTTTATAGAAGAATTACAGAAATTGAGCATGAGATTGTGTTTACTCAAATGTGTGGCATGAGTTTATTACAGTACAATATGTAGATTTTATAGTATTACAGATATTCAGATATTTCAGATTATTAAAAATAAATGAGACTTACAATATTTTCTAGAAAAACATGATTTCTAAACCATAACACTCAGACTGTTTATTCAGACATATTATACAGTTATAGCATCAAGATACTACAGTAGATTATTCAGAGTATACAGATACTATATATATAGAGTATACAAATATTATATACAGATTTTACAGATAATACAGACAGATAATATATATATTTCAGTCAGATATCTCAGATAATACAGCTCAGAATTATAGTGTTATAGTTGTTTTTGAAATCATGTTAAAAGCAGCAAGATGATTATATTTATATATGTATACAATATTACACGATATCAGATCCCTACGGAAATTACAGATAGATAAATTTACAGCAGAGCACGGTACCGTTTCTAGTTCAGACACGTGCAACCACATGACTTAGATAGTATGTGGATTCCGTCTAACCATACAAGGAGGGATTGCAGTGGGCTAGATCTACATAGATCGATACAGATTGGCGGATGATAGAGATTGACTTGCCTGGTAGGCTAACTAGAGTAAGTGTAGCCTACGGGCCGCACAACCCTATCATGAGGGGATATATCATGATATACAGATCTCAGGGTATAGCAGAAGTTACTATATACAGATATATTACACAGCAGCAGTTTATATTATTATATTAGCAGTACCTTCATATAGCAAACTCATATACACAGTTATATTTTAAAGATTACATGATAGATATATATTCGGTACAGTTTATCAGTTTTTTTAAATTACAGTATTATTTTAGTATTTTAAATGATTAACTCAGCCGCCACACACTAGTAATAGCATATTTCCACTTACTGAACATTGTCTCATCCTAGTGACTTATTATTTTTTAGGAGATCCTGTTAGGCAAGCAGATCAGGCTCACGGGTAGAAATTGTCTTGAGCTACCCTAATTGGAAGGGTAGGCCTTTGATGCTAGTGATTTGGGGTAGATTGTTTTGGATGTTGTCACTGGGTATTTTGTGTTGTAATTGTATTTTAGAGTTTTATAGTTTTATGGTATTGTATATAGCAGTTCCCAGTTTTGTACACCGCTGCTTAGTTATGTATGACAAATAGAGTTTTTTCAGTGCTCTTTTGAGCCTGAGTTATTTTCAATTATATTTCAGACAGTTAATATTTACGGAAAAAAAAATGTTTAATAAGTAGCAGGTCATTACAAAAATAGTAAAGAGCGGTCGAAAGAAGTTTTAGACTTTCTGCACAGAGTTGTTCTCACTTCTCTACAAATTTCTAGGCTTTCTAGATTTCTTTTTGGAATTTTTGGATATTTTATAGGCTCTCATTTATACTTTTCTTCATTCATGTGAACTAATTTTTTAAAAAATTAATTAGTTAATTAATTAATTAAAAAGTAATGCAAAAATATTCTTAGTGTGGAAGCACGCGCTTGCACGTGGGCAACCATATGCATGCACATGCCAAAACGGCAAGGTTTTAGTGATCAAGCGGTCAAAATTTTTTGGCATGTGCCACACCCACCATGCATAGGTGCATGCCTACATACACCTTTAACAAAATGTCATTTTATTTTAATTTGTTTAAAAAAATACAAAAGGGGAATAGGCCAAAATGACATCATTTTTGCCCTTAGATGCAATGTCATCTTCTCCCTTGTAAAGCATCGCTATCACCTAGTTTTTTCAGTGGTTTCTATTGGAGATGTGGCTCATATTGAGTGGAATGCATGCGTTAGGAAAGCATGGTGAAGCAAAGAATAAGGAAGCTGGCTGTAGGAAAACATTGTCGACTGTTTGGTTGACCGTGATCGATGGTTTTGCCCTCGAGAGATAATCATCAACGATTTCAGTCCTCGGAAGGAACAACTCTCGATAGATAACCGTCAACAGTTTCAACCCATACCATTGACAGTTGGCTGAAATCATCGACAATTTTGTTTGGCGCAAATCACGGATTTTGAATCGGGAGATCAGTAGATTGGTAGACTTGAAGGATTTTCCTCCGAGATTTACTACATAAGTATTTTAGATGCATTATAAGTCTTCTGTACGTATAGGGTTAGATATATATAAAATATATTTGTAACCCTTGATGTAAGCTTGATGAATTTGATAATGAAAATCAGCCGCTTGCTCCCGTGGACGTCGAAAAATTGCCGAACCACGTAATTTCTTATGTCGTGTGTTCTTATTGCTTTATTTTATTTTCTTTATGGATGATTTCGTTTTCGTATATTTATCATTGAGTGCTTGCATTACCTGTTCCAGATTCGAGTTGTGTGTTTTTGCTACACATTCGAATCAACAATTGGTATCAGAGCAATTAGTTGCAATGACTAAGATTTCTTCTGTAAAATTAGAGATTGGTAAGTTCGATGGAACAAAAAATTTCAAACTTTGTTAGAGAAGGGTTAAGGACATGTTGGTGCAGTAAGGTATGGTGAAGGCATTATATGGAAGGAAGTTGGAATACATGGACATCACTAGTTGGAAGGAGTTGGAAGCGAGAGTTATGACTACTATCACTTTGTCTGGCCTATGATATGATGTATCATGTCATAGATGAGGAATCGTTGGTGGCAGTTTGGCTGAAACTAGAGAGTCAGTATATGTCCAAGTTTTTATCGAACAAGTTGTATCTTAACCAAAGACTCTATTGATGGGGATCGGCAACCACTCCCCCTCTCCTTCACTGACATGTTGACACGTGGATGACCCCCGGAAGTCCACAATACTTGCTAGACATTGAAGACTTTATGGAGATGCTGGAAGACTTCAGAATAAAGAAGCCTGAATAGTGATCGTTGCACATCCGAGCTCCAACTCTTGTGGGTCCTACTCGGATCTACTGAGCCCACACGGCTACTCCTAGGCCCCCATAGCTTGGGCCTCCCTTTTTAACTTTATTTGCATTTAATTACTTACATTATGAGTTGTGAGAGGTATTTAATTGAGTGATTAATAAGTTTTAATTTTAAACACTAAGTAAGTTATTTCTCATGCCTGTATGGGGACATTTAGGTCATTTATTGTTAAGGTTTTTACTTTCCCATATATATTGCTATCATAAATGCTGGAAAAAGGGAGTTAGATTATTATTGATTGAATAAAGGTTCTTCCTTCGAAAGCTCGGAGCTTTGCTCAGATCCTTGCAATTGAGTGGCGAGAGGCTATGCCGTTCTCCTCGGAGATCAGTTGGTGTGATACTAACAATCTATCCAACATCTATCTACCACAATCCATCCACTACAATTATCCATCTCGGAGCCATCCATATCATCCACGTTCGAACAACAACAATCATCAACCTTTACACCAGTTCACCACGATCTTAACGGATTTCTTGGTTTGATTCATTTTCGTGATCATTGGTAAGTTATTCAGAGGATCCACACGGTAAAACTCATCCCAAATCATCCATAACTTTGTTTACCCACTTTGTTTTAGATTACATAAGCCGTAGTTTCACAAATCCCCACAAATCTCCCAAATTTCTCAGTCAGTCTCCTGATCTACCTTGACCTAGTCGACTGACTCCTGGTTCACTCTCGGTATTTCACCCTGATCTCAGTCAGTCACTTGACCCCTTCGCCTGAGGTCCCCCAAAACTTGAATTTCTCATTAGTTATACACATGTTTGCTTGCTAATGATAGGGAATATGATTATGGTAGCTTATAATTATTGTATTGAATGATTGAAGAGCATTTTCATGGCATGTAACTTGATTCTTTGTGAAAGAACCACCTGGGATTGAATTTGAATCTAATTATATACCTTTTTAAAATCCTTGGACCACATGATAAAGCATGATTTATTTATTTATGTTGGTTGATTAAATTCTTATTTTAAAGTGTTTCTCATGTGCGTGTTGATTGAGGGTTGAAAATAAGTAGGACTAGGTCACCCACCCCGTCCTACATCATCTATGGGCTTAAGATGATAGAGGGTTCAGATTCGAATCAACGCATCAACATATTAAATCAGATCATCAACGATCCGAAGCGGGTTGATGTGAAGATCAAGGATGAAGACAAGGCATTGATACTGTTGAATTCCCTACCTACATCTCCTACGTATGAGAATCTAGTTACGACTCTGACATAGGGAAAATAAACCCTGGAGTTGGAAGATATCACAAGTGCATTGTTTGGGTTCCATCAAAGGAAGAAGGCTAGCGATGAGAGTTCACAAGGTGAAGGGCTCATGACGAAGGGTAATCAGGATCGTGAGAGAGACAAGTTCTGGAGTGGATTGAATAATAATAAAACTTAGTCGCAGGAGGAGGAAGGACATTCGTTGTTTTAAGTGCTCAAAAATTGGGCACATAAAATTGGAGTGTCCCAAGTGGAAGAAGGGAAATGTAGAAACTCAAAAGGGTTCTTCAAAATTTGCGAATATAGTGAAAGAAGGAGACTTGTGGAGCAGTGATGGTGATATGCTTTATGTTTCATCGAGTTTAGAATGCCTCATGGATTCTTGGATCCTAGACTCAAGATATTCTTATCACATGGCGCCCAACAAAGACTGGTTTATCATTTACAAATTAGTGAGTTCTGGTTCAGTTCTAATGGGAAATGATGCTACCTGCAAAATTTTCAGAATGGGGGATATCAGAATCAATATGTATGATGGTGTGGTAAGTACATTATGTGATGTAAGGCATGTACTTGATCTATGGAAGAATGTGATTTCATTGGGCATTTTAGATTGTAACGGGTATAGTTTCAAGTCTGAAAGTGGGATAATAAAGGTGTGTAAAGGTGTCTTGATGGTGATGAAGGGACAGAAGTTAGCGGGGAATATCTACACACTGTTGGGTAACACAGTTGTAGGTGAAGTTGCAGCTGCAAATTCTGAGTTAGGTAATACTATTTTGTGTAAAACAACCACACACAAAACAAAGGGTATTATTAACTACATTTATTTGGATGTTTGGGGATCGGTGAGGGTAGCATCATGGGTTAGACATATCTACCTCGTGAGTTTATCACGAAAGGTATGGGGGTACGTAACGCCCCGAACCCGCCAAGTGAGGCCCGAAGGTTCTGTGTTTTATTCACCTGTTTCTGATACCATAAACTACAATCACGCACCGGAAATAAATAACAATCTCAATTTAAATACCAGAGTTTATCTATAAATTCCATATAAAATAACAGCATCCATCTATTTATATTACATCCTAGTATTTAAAACATAAACTATACATAAGTTGTTCTTATAGTCATCCCAAAATTTACCAAAAATACTACCCTGTCCTGAGCTCTAAGCTCGATCACCTGATGAACCTGAAAATATAATCATTTTCTAGGGTGAGACACATCTTAGTAAGGAAGAATAAATTATAACAGTGTGTGATAAAGAGTTTAAATAAATACAAAATATAATCATTTGTTATTCAACATCAGTAGAGGAAGCACATACAGATACCACTTACACATTCATAATTATTTATAGTGATAGTTCCCGAGAATAGGGAAGATTACCTGCCCATACAAGTAACTTCCCTCTGCTCTAGTACCAATACCAGGCCACTCACCTTACTCAATAAGCCCTCGAGTTATGTATCCAGGCAAAGTCTCTGAGAATAGGGAAGAATACCCACCCATACAAGTAACTTCTCTCTGCTCTAGTACCAGACTAAAATTATCAGGAAACTCGCTTTTCTCAGCAAGCCCTCGGGCGGAGAGTTTTACTTTTCCATATATATTTATATAATTAAGTTCACACACATCAATTATAACTCATTTCACTAAGATCCATGTATACACATTACTACACACATCCACACAGGAAATACCGTCCACACAGGACTCACGTCCACATAGGAAATACCGTCCACACAGGACTCACATCCACATAGGAAATACCGTCCACACAGGACTCACATCCACACAAGAAATACCATCCGCACAGGACTCACATCCACACAGGATATATAACATGACCCACACATGGAGAGACCCGAACCAGGAAAATAAGGAAATTAAATAAGAAAAGGAAAAAAAGGGATTTTCAGTATGCTTCGTCAACGAACTCCATGTTGGAGTTCGTTGACGAAGGCCCTTCTGAGGTTCGTCACCAAAATTCATAGCTTAATCGATGAAGAGATCCAGAACGTCCCAAAAATATCAGGCTTAGGGTTCGTCGACGAGACCCTTCTTTCGTCAACGAACGGTCTTGTGTGGTTCGTCGATGAAAGCATCATTTCGTCGACGAATTTGACTAGGTCAAAGGGTCTATAAATAGATTTTCAATTGCTTCATAGTTAAGAAATCAAAATCTCTATCTCTCTCTCTCTCTCTCTCTCTCTCTCTCTCTCTCTCTCTTCGATCCTTCTCCATTCGTTCCCCATTTCAACGATCAGACATTATCACAAGGATCAAGGAGCGAATATCTACAAATCTAGCGAAGTGGATTCTTAGTTTCGGGAAAAAGCTAGGGTTCGGTTTTAGAGCATCTCGGGTGTTTTTTAGGAAATAGGTAAGGGTATTATATTATGTCAATTATGTTTATGAGTTCTAATGGATCGAAATGTTAAAACGGTTTTTAGATAAACAGTTACGATTTTTCTAGGATTTTCGGGCCTAGGTTTCGGTTAGCTGACTATATTTTCAAAACCAACCGTTTAAATTTAAGTATAATATTTTTAAAATATAGTATTGTTCTTTCTGAACGTTTTTACTAGTTGGAAGATTGTTGTTTCAAACCATAGGATTGTTTTAAAATCAACCAAAGACAGTAGGGTTGATTATTTCAATTTTTCTCATATTTAGTTATATATTTATATTTAGTAAAATAACAACCCAGAGATATTCATACCCCCGTTCTAGTAGTAGTATGTATGTTCTCAAGAAGATGAGTTATGTATAAGTTACCAGAAGAAAATTACGTGGCAAGAGTATATTTTTATTTGGCATTAGATGAGCGGGTTTTTGTATAATACTGAACTCTACTTACTGGTACATCAAGTTTACCTAATATTTTTTCAAAGACTGTCAGACTTGGAATGCCCTCTCAATTTATTTTGACACAGGAAGTGACTTCCCTTGGACTTGTGCCATCTGCAAGTTTTTGTTATAAAGAGAGAGATGGCCAATCTTCAACCAATAAAGTCCAAGTCCTACTCCAACAGCACATGCAACTCAGAACTGAGTGCTTGACTGACTTTTGTCACAAAATTTATGTACTTCCTGTAGAATCACTACATGATTGCCAAAATGGTTCAGGCTCGACTCCACTCTAAAAGAGCTTCTAGGACGGAACAAGGCAACAGACACATTGTATGACGAACAATCTGCAGATTGTTTACACATAGTTGCATACATATTGCAGTCTACATTGGCAGTATTGCACTCCCCCTTTCAGTTTGGAGGAGAAAAAAGAGAAGTCGGAATGATGACAATCATCAGAAACTTTTCAGTGGAGCTCAAGATTTGGGATCTCAGGAGGCAGGAATTCATTACTTTAACAAAAAGAAGTCAAAATGTTAGCATATCCCTCTTCCTTAGAACAGATGTAATTCCATGATTACTTGAAGCTTTACAAGAAATAGCACTTCAGGAAGGAGAAAAAAGAGATCTCTTCTAAAACATGGGGAAAAAGAGCATACAGCTGCGACTGCTGCCAAAAGAAGGGAGAGACCTTTTTCAGCTTGCACGACACAGTCGAGCACAAAGGTTCCTATTACATAGATTTCAAAATGGATAAACACGAGGAAGCATGTAATTGGTTGATGAAAGAAATAAGGACAGTCTACAGGAAAATCTCAAAGGCAAAAAACTGTGATAGGCAGCAGCAATGCAAAGAAAAAGTTGAAAAAAAATTGAAAACATATTTACAAGCAGCCAAAAATGAGGTATGTTTAACCGATTTCCTGTTTGGTTTTGGTTTATATTTTATGTTTTTTTTTTTTGTTTTGTTACGTAATATTTGTTTTGTGGGTCTTTGTTTATTTTGTTTTTATTGAACTTGTAATCTTATTTTGGCTGGATGTTAGTATTATTATTTGGGAGTCCTTTAAAATTTTATCTTTTGTTAAAAAAAAGCTGCCAAAAATGAGTCTTTGTACACGTGGAAATTTAAAATGAGATTCAAACCCAGTCTCTTTTTAGAACCAGACAACCGGCACAGAATTCAGGAAAAACTTTCTCAAGCGATGTTTGATTGGAAGATTTGATGAAAAGATCAGAAATATAGAAGCTCTAGCGGATTGGTATAAGAAATCCTGGAACATAGCAGAAGGTTTTGAAATTAAAAGGTTCTCATTTGATAATCTACTGCTCATTTTCTCATCAGAAGAAGAAGCTCTAAGAATCCTGCTAACTGGAGCCAGATGCTTTCAGGAACAATTCTTTTGCCTTAGCCGATGGAACCCATACTCACTTAGCCATAAGCCTCGCAACAAAAATGGAATGCAATGGTTGACCATGTGTCGCGACGTCCCGGGAGCGCGTGTGCCCCGGGCGACGAAATTAAAATCAATTTTAATATTTTCATAGAAAAATATGGTGTAGGAGTCGCCACTAACCTTTAGTGCGGTTAGAACACATGATTACTACCCCGTTAAGGGTAGAATCGGTCTACATTACCAGAGTTAGGCTCAGGAGTTCGGTTACGCGAGGGGAAGGTACGAGCACCCCCTACGCGCCCGTTCTTACGAACGGTACCTAATTAATTTAAAATTATCCCTAAGTTAATCTAATAATTCTTTAAATTACTCATTTTTTTTATGAATTTATAAGTACATGTAAAAAATAAATAAATAAATAAATAAATAAAATAATAAATAAATAAAGATAATATATATATATATATATATATATATATATATATATATATATATATAGATATTCTCTCAGAGCTTAGGGTACGTGATGCCCGAAGGCTCATACCCTCGCAATAAAATCATAGGGATTATAATTAAGAAAATACACTACCAAAATTTTGAAATGATATATAAAATTTTTATAGGGAAATACTAGTATGGGAGGTTTTAATATATATTAATGAGATAATACACTAAGAAATTAAACTACATATACTTATCAATAAAACACCATATACTATATATATGAAGATACTAAAGTTACTAAAATGATACCATATATATTAGAATACTAAAAAAAAAATACACTAATAAATAATACAAAACATAATAATAATAATAATAATAATAATAATAATAATAATAATAATAATATAGAATAAAATACTAAACTTAATATAATACTAAAATATGTCAATATTCTTAATATGAACGTGTGACCTAAGAATACTAAATATAACAATATACTTAATATAACATTATACTCATATATATATACCATATAACAATATAATAATATACACTATAGGAATATTCGCTACAACAATAATAATAAAACAACACGACAATAATATAACAATATAACAATATATATAAATATATACAATATGGAAATAATTAAAGAAACAAATCAACCCTACAATTAAGATGTAGGCTATACAATATGATAATAATATATCTTAACAAATACATGCATAAATCTTAACTATAAATAATCAAAACTTTGACATAATACTAACAAAACCCTAGCATTAACAATAAAGGAAACGTGACAATAATTCAAACCCTAGAAATTAAATATAGACAACATAGAAACAAATAAGACAAAATTATGGCAACAATTCAAATTATAATCTATTATGCCAATATACATGGGTACGATATGAAAACATGTGATAATTAGGAAATATACCAAAACCTAACATGGAAATATGAAAATAAATGTGTAATCAAATATACAATAGAATGCGCAATGAATATGCAAATAACTATATGAGGCAATCACACTAATAATAGTAGAAATATGCTAGCTATACAATAAAATGTACGTTCGATGATAATATGAATATGCAAATAAACATATATGGCAATAACAATAATAAGTGTGCATGCAAATTAAGTGTACAATTAAAATATGCAATCAATAATAACATGAATATAAATATATAAGGCACTAATAAGAACCACATAAATATGCAGAAATTTAATACAATAAATATGCCAACAATGTCAATACACAATAAGAATAAAAGCTTTATTACGATAGTTATATAAACACTTTAATAATAATACAAAACTAATAAAAAATAATAATAATAATAATGATAATAATAATCCAACAATAATGATATTATTTAATATGTACAATAAATTTACACGTAAATGAAACCCTTAAATATACCACCTGCAAAAACACATAGATGATAAACATACAGTAAACCTACAAAAATTAATACCATAAGACAATAACAAACATATATCGATGATAAAATATGTACCTAATAAAGGAAACACATAGAATATATCAATATAACATAATGAAAATAGAAAACCAAGCCACTGCATATGTACAAAATAATAGCCTAGAATCATGATAAAAAAAAAACTTAACAAAGTAATAATAAACAACAATACATACAGAAAAATAAAATAACATAAAAACCTAAACCTTATATACTGAAAACAGAACAAACCAGTATATATATATATATATATATATATATATATATATATATTTGTGTGTGCGTGTGTATATATATATATATGTGTGTGTGTGTGTGTGTGTGTGTATATGTATATCTACATATACAATACCTAAAGATACCACCTTTGTACCAATATACATATATACAAGCCAATATATACCTAGTCGGCCACTTGAGAAGCAGGTCACCGGAGGACGGAGGGCGGCCGGAGTTGTTGACTGTGCTCGCGGCAGCTGGAATGCTGGCTTGCTGGTTGTGTGACAGCAAGGTGGTTGTGAGTCTCCCCAGGGTGGTGCTTTGCTGAAGACGGTGGCTAGCCCGAGATCTACAGAGCTGTCAGACGTGCCGGCGATGACAAGGGCAAAGGAGGCCGGAGAAGAGGGCTCGAGTCTGGCCGTGGAGGATGGATCGGCTGCTGCGTGAGGGATGGCACTGATCTGTCCGTGCTGGCGCGAGAGTGGTTGCAGGGGCGGCCGGAAGGAGGTGGTTTTGCTTGCAGGTTCGTCGGAGATGGTGGCTGGGTGCGGTGGTGGTTGCTAGAAGTAAGGTGACCGGGGATGAGGGGCTGCCGTAGTCTATGGCCAAGCGGATGAGCAGTGGTGGCTCGAGGGCTGGAATGGGGCTCGGAAAAGAAGAAGAAGAAGAAGCAGGGGATTTTATTTCTGGCTCCGGCTGTGGCTGTCCCTGTGCACTCTGGCTCCCCCCTTTTATAAAATCTCAACCCTAAAAATTCCTTCTTCTCCTTTCCTTTTTCATTTTTATTTCCTTCATATTTTATGGTAATAATATATATAATAGTAATGACAAAAATAACTAATAATAATAATAATAATAATACAGAAAATAATAATAATAATAATAATAACAACAAGATAAATAAATAATAGTAATAATAATAATGATAATAAAGATACTAAAAATAATAGTGACAACAAAATAATAACAATAATAATAATAATAATAATAATAATAATAACCGAAATAAATAATAACAATAATAATAGTAATAACAAAGATAAATAAATAAATAAAATAATAATAATAATAGTAATAATAAAGGTAAACATACTAATAATAATAATAATTAAAAATAATGTCAATAATAATGAAAATAATAAATAATAATAATAACAATAAACAATATAAATAGAAATAAAAATAAAAGTAATAATAATAATACTAATGAAAAATAATAATAATAAATAAGATAATAGTAATAATAGTAAAAAAATACTAATGATAATAAAAATAATAAAAATAATAATGAAAATAAAAAATAATAATAATAATAATAATAAAGTATTATTAATAATACTAATGAAAAATAATAATAATACAGAAAATAATAATAATAATAAAAATAACAAGATTAGTAAAGATTAATAATAATAATAATAATAATAATACATATATTGGGCCTTACATCTATGTAGCAAGACAGTAATAGAAGCGATTGCAAACACTTAGTAGGACTCCATCACTCCCAAGAAATTGATTGGATGGAAGAAAATATCAGACTTACAATACTCCACAACAAAGAATGTCGAGATTACATCCTTATTTCTGATGAAAGATGTGGCATACAAGATAGATATAAACCCAGAAAGGAACATCTAACATCTTTCAAAATCAGAAGAGGAAAACTGGGAAGATGAGAAAATCTCCTTTCCTAACAATGTTGTAATCGGTAAAAAGAAACACTAGAAGAGCTTTGTGCAGGAAGGAGATTAAAATATCGGAAGAAAATGAGGACCTTTGCATAAAAAAACTGGCTGAAGCTTCCCAAGGAAGAAGAAGAGTGCATAATCACGCGCCAAGCAAGAAGATGGACATGTCCAATCCTGGAATGGCAAGCCTGTCAGGAAAAGCTGCAAATTTAAAATTCAAATGGCGAAATTTGAATTTCAAATATCACAGACCACTAATAATAGACCATTCAAGCTCACAAAATCCTTACTAGTCTGGAGGCCCAAAACACAGAGCACAGAGAAGCACATGAGAAACAGGTTAGGCCCATAAAACCGTTTCAGGTCTGGAGGCCCAAAATGAAACCAAATGCAGAGGCCAGTGCAACCCTTGAGAAACAAAGGACGAAGCCGATAACACGAGGGACCAATTTCGAACAGACACCTAACGCAGCCAAGCCATCCAGTAGTACTCTATATCCTGCTAATGTACCTTCATCATCCCGTCCTTCCTATGACTTACCATATTGTATTACCCCTTACGACTCTCCTACCACCTCATCCACTCCATTTATGTTTAATGTGAATATAGATGCTGAGGACGTGGATGCATCGGTCCTTCCACCCTGTTCCCGACCTACATCATTACATAAGTCATCTCCCCATCTGCTTCATATGGATGATGATGTAGTACCTCATGGCAGAGATCATAGCGGTACATGACGATGATGGGGCAGGAGAGCCGATGGGGATGACCAACAATGAGAGGGCGGACGCAGATGGCAGCTTGCACGACAGAGGAGACAACCTGCGTATGGCACTTGAGTAGGCATCATAGTTGTATATGTAGTTATGTGTATATTGTTTTGTACATTAGTTTCATTCTCATATATTTTCTTTCATGTCTCCTTGCATTACTTCTATATAGTTGGGAATGCTTATTTCTTGTTCCCTAATATGTATATGTAATTGCCAAACAATGTGAACAACTTTACTAATATTATAAATGTCATGATTGGGAATTACTGTTGGCATAGTATGTCGTGAAAAAAATTGGCGATTCTTTGCCGATAAAAATTGTTTGTTTTTTAATAGGTGTGGTTGTAAATGGGTATAATCAATTTTAAGAGACTGCCAAAATTTTTACAAAAGTTCAACATACTATCAATGTTTAACTTTTGTGTATGAATGTTGTGAAATAACGTTGTCATTGTTAGCCTATGAAAGTTTTTTTTTTTTTAAAGGTGCAGTTAGAAATGGGTATACTCAATTTTAAGAGAATACTCAGTTAAAATGTTTACAAAAGTTCAACATACTATCAACATATAACTTCTGTGTATATGAATGTTGTGAAAAAATATTGTCATTGTTTGCCTATGAAAGTTATTTACTTACTTTTTTTAAAACAAATATAGTTAGAAATGGATATACTTGATTTTTAGGGGAGACTGCCAAAATTTTTACAAAAGTTTAGCATACTAATAATGTATAACTTCTATATATGAATGTTGTGAAAAAATGTTGTCATTGTTTGCCTATGAAAGTAATTTTTTGAATAAGTGTGGTCAAAAATGGGTGTACTCAATTTTAAGAGGAGGCTCTACCAAAACTTTTACAAAAGTTCAATGTACTATCAATGTATAACTTCTGCATATGAATGTTGTGAAAAAACATTGTCATTGTTTGCTTATGAAAGTTATCTTTTTTAAACAAGCGCAGTTAGAAATGGGTATACTCGATTTTAAAAAGGAGACTTTGCCAAAATTTTTACAAAATTTCAATATACTATTAATGTATAACTTCTGTGTATAAATGTTGTGAAAAAATGTTGTGATTGTTTGCCTGTGAAAGTTGTTTTTTTTTCTTTTTAATAGTTGCAGTTTAAAATGGGTATACTCGATTTTAAGGGAAGACTGTACCCAATTTTTTTACAAAAGTCCAACATATATGCCATCAATGTATAACTTTTGTGTCTAAATGTTGTAAAAAAAAAAAGTTGTCATTGCTTGCCTATGAAAGTTTTTTTTTTTTAACAGGTACAGTCCGAAATTGGTATACTTGATTTCACACCAAAGAGAAACAACTTATTAAGAAAATTTTGATATTTTTTACTATTATAGTGATAAAAATGTCTGGGATATATATCATTGTATAAGCAATTGTAGCTTCCGACTTTGCATTGAATAAAACATTTTTACAGCATAAAGTTAGAAAATGTACTGTCATTATGAACCTTTATACAAATCATTGTATAAGTCATAGTATATAAAAAATTTGCATTTAGTAAAATATTTTAGAGCATGAAGTCACAAAATACAAAACTAACCACATTTCTTTCTGTATTATATCATTTTGTTCCTTCTAATAGGGAGGATGAGAGAGTTGGGAGGTTAATTTTTTTGGGTTATCCTCTAAACCTTTCTTCTCACATCTCCTCAAAGCACCATCAATCATTTGCATTGGAGCCAAGGCATTCAAAGGCTAACATTTCCTTGAAGGATCCACCGCCACCCTTAAATGTCCCACAAAACAAAACCTTCTGATCATGACGTGTCTGTTGGGACCACTAAGTTTATTCATCTCTTTTAGTTGACCACTTACTCAAACCTTGCCATATCATGACTAATAGGAAGAGCAAATTTGGTCCTAAAACTAATTTAGTAGCATTACTTGCTCAATGAAGTATTCATATTTTGTAGATTTATAAAAAAACATCTAGCATGGAAAAAAATTCAAACACAATTTTAGTTCCATTTTCATCCTCTAAAATCTATTGCATAAGAATGAATTAATTATGATATCATAAGAGCATGAGCAAGAATCGTAGCTGTAACGACTCGAAAAATAATGATATTTAAATATTAAAGAGAGGGAAGAATGGAAATAGAAACGGAAGGAGGCAGCAGGCTTCGTCGACGAATGCGTGTTCATCAACGACATTGCATTTTGTATGGACACAACCCAGGATTTTTATACAGGGCCTCGTCGACGAATACAGGGAATTCGTCGAGGAGTGCATAAGAGAATTCGTCGAAAAACACAGGGGTTTCGTCGATAAGAAAATATCGAGAGAGGTTTTGGGGCAGCCTGAATTTCATCGACGAGGGAGCAAGGTTCGTCTACGAAATTACTGAAAGATTCGTCAACGAGATGACGTGTCTCGTCGACGAAGGCCGCAGTATAAGTAGTGGAAGACCTGGATTTTTACCCATTTCAGCGCCTCTCTCTCTCTCTCTCTCTCTCTCTCTCTCTCTCTCTCTCTACGTCCCTCTCTCACTTCTCTCTTCATTTCTGAGTCTGTTTCTCGTTGGATCGAAGATTTGAAGCTACCACGATGCTCCTGGTGAAGTTCTTTGCAAGTCTGATGGAGCTAATCGTTGGGAAAGTTGGTTTGGATTTCGTCCCAATCTCAAGGTAAGACATTTTATTCAGTATTTGTCTTTCCCTCAGTTATAAGAAATGTTGTAGGTAAGAAAATACTGATATTTTGTTCTGCGAGATTGTATTTTCAGGATGTTGAGTTAGGAACCCTGCGGGTATGGAGCTAGAATTCTATAGGGGTTTTTCAAAGTTAAGGTAAGGAAAATATGCTATGTTAGGAATTTTAATAAAGTTAACAGAGATTTCATAGACATATATTATACCAGTTTATTATATAGTTTTTATAAAATATGAGTTTAAATGCTTGTGTGGCCTGAGTAGATTTTCATGTAATGAAGAAATTTATACAGCTTTTGTAATGTATCATACTATACTGAATATACAGATATAGATAGTATATACAGTTTATATAGTTTTTTCCAATATATGGTGTTATAAAGAATATACATATATAGATATATATTCACAAAGATTATATAGAGAAATTTACATGCATATACAGTTTTTATATGAATAGTTTCATGAAACAGATATATATATATATATATACACACACACACACATATACATGTATATAGTTTTATTCAGATCAGTATATGTATCACAGCTTTATACAGAACAGAATATACAGAGTTATAGTATGTCATGTTTCCTATTACCATAACATACAGAGTATACAAATAGAGTATATAGACAGAGTATACAGATAGATATACAGAAGTAGCATCAAGATGCTACAGATACAGTATACAAAGATTACAGCATTTACAGTACATAAAGATAGCGTTATGGTAATTTTGGAAACATGATGAAAACAGTAAAAGAGTATATATGTATATAGATCAGATCCCTGTGGAAAGATTACAGACAGATACAGTACAGATATAGAATACAGAGTACGGTACCATTGCTAGATACAGATAGAGTGCAACCACATATCTCAGATAGTGTGTGGGTACTGTTAGCCGTGCTCGGAGAGTATGCAGCTTCCTAGTTCGTTGGGTTGAGGGGGCCAATTTGATAAGGTAGTAGCCAGTCTCGAGCCTAGGAGTGGGTGCAGTTTGATCGGATTGAGGTAGTGTAGAGTATATTGACTAATTTGGAGGGCCGACTAGATGAA
Source organism: Malania oleifera (assembly GCF_029873635.1). Lineage (NCBI taxonomy): Eukaryota > Viridiplantae > Streptophyta > Magnoliopsida > Santalales > Ximeniaceae > Malania > Malania oleifera. The sequence goes on along the minus strand of NC_080419.1, from coordinate 114,428,266 downwards.
GTCCCGCCTACGAGCTGCACAACCCTGTCATGAGGGGTAAAATCATGACATACAAAGTCCCAAAGATAAAGAACAGTTATGTATATGTATACAGTTTTACAGTATATGATGAGTATAGTATGATATAACAGTATGAAAAGTAGAAAATACAGATGATACAGTTATATTTAAATTGTGAAAATGAAAGACATGTTTTACAGATTCACTATTTATTTCAGTTCAGTTATTATTTTAACAGTATGCAACTTAGTCGCCACACACTAGTAATAACATATTTCCACTTACTAAGCATCGACTCACCCCATTACTTTAATATTTTTCAGGTAAGCCAGTTAGGCGAGCAGATCAAACTCACGGATAGAGAGTGTTTGATCACCCTGGTTATAGGGTGAGTTTTTTATAGAATTGTGTATATTTTTGGATAGATGTTTGTATACACTGGATTCTAGTATTGTATAGTATATATGTAAATGGTTGTATGATTTGTATTTCTCCTGCTTAGGTATAGATATAAATATATGAAAAAAAATGGTAAGAAATTTGAGGACGTTACAGTAGTAATTAATGACAAACTACATGAATTGATTTATGAGATTTTTTTAAGTTTGTTTGTGTGTTTTTAAATTCAATGAAAATAAAAAATATATATTGTTTTCAACTACTAAACATCCTTAAAAAGTTCCATAGATTTTACGGTAGCATGCAATATTTATGGGCGTACTGAAAGCTATAACATGTACCTAAGATAAGAGGGACCAAACTCATCAAACATGCCCTTATGAAGACAACCAATCAGACAGGATCCACAAATGTGACTCCCTTAGCGCATAATAGCATGCAACTCATTAGGGGCCAATCCAACAATCACCTCCCAATTGGAAAATAAAAACTCATTCTCTATTGAATTAGAATAAATCATGCAAACATAGAAAAATATGCTAGTAAAGTCACCGCAAAGCATGCATCAACAATTCAAATACACCAACTACTTCCATACTTATAGAGTTTTATAGTAACTTATGCTCATAATTTACATGAGCTATGATCGAAGTAAATTGCTAATGAAAGTTCATTATTGAAGTCTAAATTAATTATGTTGGTTTGTTTCTTTCGTACCCCTAATAAGATCTTACCTTCTAATTTGAATAAAATAGAAAAACCTTATTTCAATAATATGATAAAATATTATTAACTAAAATGAGCAAAAATGCCACATTACAAGTGTCTCCCATGAGACATGCAAAAAATGCTACTTCAATTAGTTTTTTTTTCCCACCTGAAAACGCTACCTAGTGTAGCATTTTTCAATAATCACGTATCACCTGTGCTTTAACTTAGATTAAAAAACACTATTAGGTGTAACGTTTTTTAATGCCCACATGTCACCCATGATTTAGCCCAGATAAAAAAACGTGATCCAACGTCTTTTATTTAAAAAAATACTATATCATCTAGTGTTTTTTTGAAATGCATCAATTTGAAAAATAAAGTTTCATCCAAACTATTTTTAAATAATTTTAATTAAAATAAAATTAAATCGTAAAAAACTCCATGAGGTGTATTTTCCCTATCTAAAACTTGTAAAAGGCTGTATATAGGCTGCTGGAAGTGGGGGCGTTGCTTGTCAGTAGCTGGCTAGCTTAAGTTAAGAGAGAGTGTCATCTAGTGGAAACTATAGATGATTTGAACCCATCCACATTCCATCCCACGCCATTCTCCTCTGGCTTTCTTTTCTTTTTCTCCCTTTTCCCCTTTTTCCCCCCTCTGGTCAGCCATTCACACACACATGACTGATGGAGTTGAATGATTAAATAAAACCCTAATTGGAATGGTCGTGACCCTGAAATCCATAATGTGAAATGTTGAACTTTGAAGATCAGCCCTTCTCTCTCTCTCTCTCTCTCTCTCTCTTTCTCTCTCTCACACACACACACACACTGTCACACACTCAGTGGGAGACAGATTCCAATTCCCACCTGCCACTACATGTAGTCTGTCCTACTACCCCAAGATTCCAAACAACATCATCATCTCTCAGTATATATATATATATATAATTGTTATAATATTAAGATTCTAATTTTTTTTAAAAAGAAAATTTAATCTGCATCATCATAATGTCAACCACAAATTTAGTAAAGCAATGGGGTCAAATAAATTTATCACAAATTTAGTATATAATTGGACAGACAAATTATTATCTAAATAAATCTAATTTGATTTGAATTAATAAATTTTTATTCACTTTGTAAGTTGTAAATGAGACATGGTCCACAGCAAGAACACGAAGTTTCCAACCATGTATAAGATGAGATGCCATGAGGCCCTACTGGGGCTGGACCTGATTGTTGCATAAAAAGGAGAAGCCGTGGAACCTTTGATAGGGCACCAATCATCAAGCAATATTCCAATAGTAATGGTAATGCCCATCAGACAAATAATAATATTAGTAAAACTGCTTTTGTGTTGCTTATTACGTACGTTAACCGATCTCAATTATTTGTCAGTTTATTAAACAAATATAAATACATATATGGGGCCCCGTGGTGCAGCCAGTGTGTTCAATTAATTAACTTTCCATAATTATTATTTCACTTTGTAAACTTAATGTTACTTACCCAACTTTTTTTTTTTTTTTTTAAATTTTTTCATTTTTTGTAAAAGAGGGCGGCACCTCCATTTATTTATTAATAAACCCTCACTCTTGACGGAAAAATGTCGTAGTTACAAGTTAATACCAACCAATCAAATTAGGACAAACAAAATTAAACATAACTAATAAAGGAGATAAAAACATAAAAACAATAAAAAAACAAAACAAATACACCAAATGAAACTCTAAATATGAACTAACGACAAACGGAAACAAGACCCCACTTATCCATTCGAAAGATACCTTTTAGATAACGTGATAGAAGGTGTTGTTCTTCGTAAATTACATTGTTTCCCATATCTCCTTTTTTAGCAACAAAATCAGTAACACTATTGTCTTCCCTATATTGATGCATCACCATGACATTCACTCCTTCTAACTCTGCCACGAGTTCCTCCCAAAATTCTTAAAGATACCACAAAGTATATCTACCTTTTCAAAGTCAATCAACTACAATTCGCGAGTCACTTTCAATAATCACATTAACATAATGCAAACATTTACACAAACGAACTCATTCCCTGATTACTTTTAATTCCGCATTATTATTTGTATCATTACCAAAATAACTTGAAAAAATCGCTTTTACCATGCCATGACAATCCCGAATAATTCCTTCACCTCCTGAAGTACCCAGATTGCCCCTACAACTCTCATCACAATTAAGTTTTATCTACCCTACTGGAGGTTTAACCCATGAAATAATTTTTCCAAGCTTACGCAAACTCCTTGATGCTTAATTTGAAACTCATTCAAAATCTTAATGTTCTACTTCTTCAATTTTTGAAAAGAAAGGGTGCTATCAGCAATAAAACCAACCCAAAATCGAATATTTTTCCACATATGATCTGCACTTTGATAAACTTCTTCCATTCTCGCTTTACATCTTCGATTCCAGAGTCACCACGTAATCAAACATAGAATCAGCCCGATTAAAATACATTTAATAGACGATTTTTTTTGCATAGTGGAACCAATTTGCCATTATATTTTTCCAAAGAAGAGATCGTTGGAAAGGAATCCCCAAAGCCACACTAGTCCGACGTCAAACCTCTGAAGCCACCTCTCCTAAAGAAAGAATATGATCAATGTTCTCCTGACTTCTCTGAACGCAGCAATCACAAGCTGAAGTCATCGATATTCATTTGGTATGAATTCTATCATCTACAGCCAAGCATCTAAATCAGGCTTTCCATAAACACATTGAGATTCTTCTGGGCAATAAAGAATGTCAAAACCAATCATTCCATAAAAAATTATCACTTCTGCTCCTCACTACCTCCCAAGCCGTTTTTGTAGAAAAATTACCATCCAGGGCAGGCTTCCAGACAAAAATATCCTACCCACTTTTACTTGCTGGCACCTGTTGCAAAATTTCCCTTGTTTTATCAGCACCAACCAATTCCCATACTAAATCTGAATTCCAATTATTATTTAACCATCAATCCTTAAAACACAGTTTCTAGTTCAAAATATCCTCAGTGCTTACAGATAACGGGCTTGATGACAACCACTTGTCGAACCAAAAAGAAGAGTTCCCACCTCTCACCAAAATTTTAACATTATCCATAACTTATGGAATGGTGGCCATAATTGATTTCCAAAACCGAGAGTCATTTGGTCTCCCCTTTCTTATTAGTAAATGATCATTTCTGCAATATTTAGCTCTGAAAAAATCTGCCCTCAGATTGTTAGAAGAGAGCAATCTAAAGGCAAATTTTATGAGAAGAGATTTCTGAACTTTCTTAAGATCTCTCAGGCCCAGACCCCCTTCCGAGGTAAGTTTACAAATTTTCCCCTAAGAGCGCCAATGTATCCTCCTTTTATCTTTCACCTCTCCCCATAAAAAAATTGAAAGAAGAGAGTTAATGCGAGAATATGTGACCTGCGAAATCTTAATAACAAACATCAAATGAATAGGCATGCTAAACAACATATGTCTTAATAAAATCAATCTTCCACCTTGCGAGAACAACTTAGATTTCCACGTTACAATTTTCTTTCTAATTTTCTCCACAAGAGGCTCCAATGTCCTTGAAGACAATTTTCCAGACACCAAAGGCACACCCAAATATGAAACAGAGAATTCACCTTCCATGAAACCCGTGATTCTCAATAAACCATGCTTCCTAGCGGGAGTGATGTATTTTGAGAGGAATAACGCTAACTTAGTCTTACTGATTTTTTGACCCAACCACTTCTCATACCTTTCCAGAGCATAAACTAAATTTCTCATAAACCTTTTCCCACCATTCTCAAAAATAAGAATATCATCTGCATATAACAAATGCGAAACCAATGGAGTCCCAATCGGATGATTAAATTTACCAATCTAACCAGTCTCATAATTTTTCCTAAGTAACCTTGTCAAAACTTCCTCCATTATGATGAATAAATAAGGAGATAGTGGATCCACTTGCCGCAAGCCTCTCGTAGATTGAAAAAACCCCTTAAAGGTTCTGTTCATCAAAACAGAAAACCATGGAAACTCCACACAATTTTTTATGAGCTTGCAAAACCTCTCAGAGAAACCAAAAGCCTTAAGTACCTCCAGAAGAAAATTCTAATCCACTCTATCGTAAGCCTTAGCCATATCTAGTTTTATCATCACATTGCCGCCAGCTATTTTTTTGTGCAAAGACTAAACCATTTCTTGTGCCAGTGTAATATTTTAGAAATACTTCGCTCAGGAATAAAAGCGCCTTGTTCATGCGAGACCAACTTATCAACAACCTCGGTTAGTCTAAAAACAAGAATTTTGGAAAAAATTTTATAAGCCACAGAGCATAAACTAATAGACCGAAATTTATCAAAACTAGAAGGATTATCCACCTTCGGAATTAAAACAATAAATGAAGATGAAAAAAAACATGGAAAGAGTAGTGCCCTAAAAAAAATTTATTGCCACATCCAAGAGACCTTTTTTTTTACAATGTCCTAGCAAGATTTTTAAAATTCAAATCCAAATCCATCCGGTCTCGGACTGCTTTCTTTGGGAATAGAGAATACTGCTCTTTTAACTTCTTCTTCTGTCAGATCAGCGCAAAGTAAATTATTATCAACATCTGAAATTTGCCTTTGAATTAACTCAGAGAGATTGCATGGTTCAACAGCTGAAGACTTTGAAAGAAAATTCTAAAAAAAAAACAGTTGTCTCATTATGAATTACTTTCGCACCCTCCAATATCCTCCCATTATTCAGAACCATACGGTCTATATGACTCTTATTCTGCTTTTGATTGATAACTGAATGAAAGAATTTAGAGTTTTGATCCCCCTCAATCAAACATTTTTTTTTCACCATTTGTCCTAAGCAAGATGCTTCCCTCTTCTCCCACACCTAAATCTCCACCTTAGTAGTCAAGTAATCAACTTCGACATCCTCAGAAAACCTGCTTGTAGTTGATTTTCTAGATATTATCCTTTCCTCAAGAGCTTTTAAATTTTCTTCCGCTCTCCCAAAGACATTTTTATTCCATGCACGTAATGCATCTTTAGTTCTCTTAAGGTGAATAGCAAGTTTCAGAAGACCCGAGGCAGAGTTATTCCTGATCCAGACATCTTTAACGTACGACAAAAACATTTCATGCGAGCTCCACATATTTAAGAACCAAAATAGGGTAGGGCCATACCGGGAGAAAGACGTATTTGTATACACCACCATAGGGCTATAATCTGATGATTTCAGACTCAGATATTTGAATTGCGTCAAACCATATAGGTTGGAAAATCCATTATTAATAAGAACACGATCAAGCTTAGCCCAACTACGAGCCACCCCTTCATGGCCATTGCACCACGACATTTGTGAGCCTGTGTTTGATAAATCAAAGAGACCACAATGATGTAAGCATTCATTAAACTCCATCATAGGTAACAGTGGTCTTGGATTTCCACCAATTCTTTCAGTATCCGTTCGAATCACATTAAAATCACCCATGACCAACCAAGGAAAATTTGATTGGCACTCCTCCAGTTGCCGCCATAACTCTCTTCTTTCAACATAAGAACATTTAGCATAGACAAAACTCACCAAAATTCTTTGTCCATCATTAAAAACCACCCAGAAATCTTCTGAGTCGTGATTGAAATCACCTCAAAGGCATCTATATCCTTCCAAAATAGCCACAATTTACCGCCCTGATTTTCATTAGATTAAAAATGGTGGTAATTCAAAAAATTACCCAGCATTACCATCCGCTCCTCAGCCGCAAACGGTTCTGAAATAGCAAACAACCCAACATTAAACTTTTTAATTAGCATCTTTAACCTGCCTCTACACCTGCCCAACCCTATAATATTCCAGAAAAGAATTGTATTCGTCATAAATTTAATTTATGCGGTCGGATGAGAACCCTCTGAGATTTCCCCACTGAATTTTTTACGAAAATCCATCCCTACCCTATATCAGACTCATACATTTTTTCTTTGCCCTTTAAAATAGATATTTCACCTTCCTCCTTCTCATACGAATAACCTTGAGCCAAATCCTCCTGTTGCAAACTTTGGTCCTGACCTTCAGTCAATTTAGAACTATCCACGTGATCCACTTCCTCTTGAGATAGAGGTTTTTCTTTTGAAACTCGAGGATCATCATCACATCTGACTTCTTCACACTCCCCTTAATTCCTCTCTATTGAATCTTTATTCCCATTATTTTCTAATGCTATCTGCGGTATATCAGAGCTTTGCCTTGCATGATCCCCATTTTCTTGAACTACAAAAGTTTCCGCTATTTCAGGGCCCCTATCATTAATCTGTTTCGTCATATGCACATTTTTGGGTCCTGCTTCTTGCACCACCTTCTTTGCTCCTTTATCCACGTCGGAATTGGTTTCTATTACACCATCATTAGTCTTTGGTTTCCATATCTTTTTTTATTTATATTTTTCCTCCTCCCTTCGCTTCTCTCCCACCCTATAAACAATCGAGGTATGTCCTTGCCAGCAACATTTAGAGCAGAAAAAACCCATCTTTTCATATTTGGCCTCTTGCCAAATACATTGTTTCGAAGATAAGACAAAAGGAAATCCCTTTACTGGCTCCATTGTTAGGTCAACTTCCACGCAAATACGTGTCCCCGATGCTCTCGTACGATTAATTGTTGCATTATCAGTTCCAAGATAACGACCAAAACGAGTCGCTATAATTTGATGAAAATCCGTTCGGTAAAGATGCATTGGTAACCCCGGTAAGAAAATCCATTGAGGAGCCAACGAGGATTCTTTTTTACTATCAAAATCCTTCATCCACTTGAACATCCGAAAAGAATTGCCTTCCATAGTTCTACCTTCCCTTGCCCAACCATGCAGAAAGTCACGTTTATTTTTCATGTGAATTAACACGTGATAATCATCCATAACACTGATCGTTGGAATTTCCGTCAAACCCCATGTTTTCACAATCAAAAGCTGAATTTTATCAATAGATAGCTGATTCCTCAAAAATTTCATTACTAATGCAAAACGAAATTCTTCCTCAGCCTTAACCATCTCTGCTTCTGAGAAAATAAATCCCAATTCCCCATTGATATTAATAGGCAATCTCATGGGAATTTTGAATGCAAGCATCTCCACTTTTTTACTCACAATTTGCGTATATGACTGCACCTTGGGACTAGCCTGGATGGTATTCCCCACCAACGGTGCGGCCATCGGCGGGGGACGACACTGTATTGCAATATATTGAGATTAAAGCCAAACTTTTCTAAATGGAAAATAGACTGACTTGCATTGTTTGGCGACTCCCTGAGCAGCGATGGCTTGTAATTTTCGCAATCTGTTCTCAACGGAGACGGCTCGCAGTTTTTGGCACAGATCGTTGTTCTGTGTTACCCCTCGTGTGTCTCCTCAGAAAAACAACAAACCTTGAGTCTTGGCGTTCGCTTTGCAGGGAAAAGTAGTGACGACCATGGGAGAAACGTAGCGGTGGTGTTGGGAAGTGGCCAGCCAAGCTAGAGAGCGAAGGTTGTCGAAGGTGTGTGTTAGGTGTCGGTGAAACAGTCGCCACCGGTGGATGATCCTTCTCCGAGTGCCTCCTCCTCCAACCCAGATGATGCTTTAATGGATTTCGATGAACTGCTAGAAACTCCAAGTTACTTAATGGAGTAAAGATGAAGCGAATATGGAGTAGAGCACTTGTTGTGGAGCCGGCGGCGGAAGTTTGAGAAGCAGAGGCTTCAGGCAGACTCTGCGATGCAAGATAGGAAAGCTTCTGCGCAAACCAGAGAAAGATAGGGTCTATGACGATGGCGACCGGAGGATATGAGGAAAGTACTTGTGACGGCCGGAGAATAGGAATCGTACGAGATGCTCCTCCTTTTGAACGGAGGCTACTGGCAATTGGCTAGGGCTTTCGAAATGAAGGGGCATTTGTGAGCATGTAGGGTGACGCATCCAACGCGTGCAGCCAGAGAAAACAACTCTCTCGTCGTTCGCAATGGTGGCTAGACTCACGGATCGTCCTCTTCCTTGTTTCTAAACTCTCCAACTCCGTCGTCATTCGCGGCGGCGGGAACTCGCGGCGACAGTGATGCCAAAGAAGGAACAGCGCTCCAGGCCATCATCGTCTTCCTTCGCGACGGCGGCTTGGGTTTCACCACTCCAAACTTTTTTTGAACCTTATCATGTCGTTACTTACTTAACTTAGGGTAGGGTTTCAATAAAAATAAGGATGAAAAAATGTTGAAGATTAAACTTGACGATGGGACGGTGGCAGCGAAATTTGACGGTAGCAGCTTCACCAATCCCAGCCCATCGTTGTTGAATTTTCAATGGAGTCGGCAACAACCTCACCAAATTCTCACCAACTTCAGCCACCATTGTTGATTATATTGTTCTAACCTTACTATAAATAAAGATGGTGAATAACCAGTAAGAAGAGATAAATTGTATTTGAGAGTTCCCGTAATTTGTTTCATATTATTTATTGAAATCAATTGAATGCATTTGTGTGCAATTCTCACTGAGTTTTAATCATAACTAGTGATTGAGTGAGTCCCCCCACCCATCAGTAGTATCAGAGCACTCATGTTCACTAAAATTTGTCAAACAGAGGCAAACAGAGAAAAATTCAAATTTTCTCTCAAATTTGAAGTTGCTCTAAATTAATTTTTGAGCATACCATTGTAAAATTCGTGTCGATATGAGTCCAAAGGTGAAAACCATGTCTCAAATAGAGTCTGGGAGCCTCTACACGAGCTCACATGTGCCCATAGACGAACTAGCGTCCTCCACACGCGCTGCACGTGCCGATGAGTATACTGACCATCAATGTCATGCCTCTCACGCGCCTGTAAGCATCTTCTTTGCCCGGCTGGTGAGATCCGACCCGAATACACGGAAACCCGATCTGCAACCCGGCCCAGCAACCTGGCTCCAGACCTGCGTGGACGACTTGACCCTACTGACGAACCCGCATCTAATCGGTGACATGTGGCATGCCCAGATTCTGCCACGTCGCGTAATGTAATCACTGACACCATTAAACTCCATTAAGTCAAACCGTTTTAAAAAAAAATCAATCCAAAACTTCTTTTAACCGGTTCAATGATTTTTAAACCGGTTCGTTGTAACCCAAAACCGATTCCTAAGGTTTTTCGACCTTCTGAAGACACTGGTGGCATCAGATTTGCCAAAATCAATCCCCATCACTTTGTTTTTTATATATTAAATTCAATGGCGAACAGTACTACCCAAGAGGTCATTCCAAAGTTGACACGCGAGAACTATGACAACTGGTCTATTCAAATGAGAGCCCTTCTAGGTGCTCAAGATGTGATAGACTTTGTTGAAGATGGGTATAGAGAAAGCCCATCAAAAGAAGCCGAAACATCTATGTATGATGCTCAAAGAACGACCTTACGAGCCGATCGAAAGAAGGATTGCAAGGCAAAATTCATAATCTACCAAGCCCTTGATGAGGTCACATTCAAAATCATCACCTCCGCAAAGAAATTCAAATAAGTTTGGGACTATCTCCATTAAACACACAAAGGTGTAGACAAAGTGAAGAAGATTCGTCTTCAAACATTACAAGGTGATTTCAAATCCTTAAGAATGAAATCTACTGAATCTATTTCTGACTATTATACATGAGTTATGGTAGTATCAAATCAATTGAGAAGAGATGAGAGACTCTCAATGACGAGAAAATTTGCAAGAAAAATTTGTAATCTTTAGATCCAAAATATGATTATATAGTTGTGACCATGGAAAAAACAAAAGATTTGGAAACTATGTCCATAGAAGAACTTGTGGGCTCACTCCAAGCCCATGAGCAAAAAGTCAACAGAAGGAGTGATGATGAAGCATTGGAGTAAGCCCTCCAAATGAAATTGTCCCTCACTACAGATAGATACGACAAATGAGGGACATCACAGTAAGGAAAAGGACGAGGCCGAGGATCTCGTGGAAGAAATTATGGAAATTTTGAATCCATAGAAGGTGGCAGAGGCGAAAGAGATCCCACTAGAGAAGGACGCAATCAACAGATTTATGTCCCACAAGGTAGAGGATAAGGAAGAAGAGGGGGATACAATAGCCGCCCAAACATAGACAAGAGAAACGTTCAGTGCTACAACTGCCACAAGTACGGACACTACAGTAATAAGTGTAGAGGTAATCCCCAAAATTACGAAGTAAATGAAAATGCTAGCTTTGCATAAGAGAAGAAAGCCGAAGGAGAATCATTGATGCTGATGGCACACAATTCAACCCACTATGACCAAAATGTTTGGTACCTTGACTCTAAAGCCAGCAATCACATGACTGGTAGAAAGAACCTATTTACTGAACTTGATGAGAAAGTTTAAGGAGAGATATCATTTGGTGATCTCTCTAAAGTCCCAGTTTAAGGAAGAGGGAATGTCCTAATCAAGAAGAAGGATGGAGACCATGCTTTTATCTCCAACGTATATTACATGCCAAACATGAAGACTAACATCTTGAGTCTCGAACAACTTGTGGAGAAAGGCTACCGAATTAGCCTTAAAGATAAGCAGATGGTGATAACAGAAACTCAAGGAAAACTGGTTACTTGAGTACAAATGGCAAAGAATCGAATGTTTCCGCTCACTATTCAACATGATACGCCAAGGTGTTTGAGCGCTATCATCAAAGACTAGCTATGACATCTCAGGTACGGACATCTAAACTTTGAAAGTTTGAAACAGTTGGGAAGCAAGAAGATGGTAAAAGGCTTACCCAACATCCACCACCCAAATGTGATATGCGAAAGCTATATTTTGAGCAAGCAACACAAGAATAACTTTGGAAAGAAAACAGACTAAAGATCTTCAATGCCGCTCCAACTAGTACACACAGACATATGTGGTCCATTGAGACCATTTTCAAATGGACAGAACCGATACTTCCTCACCTTCATTGACAATTACAGTAGGAATACTTGGGTCTACTTCCTGAAAAGGAAGTCAAAGGTGTTCGACAAATTCAAAGAGTTCAAAACACTTGTGGAGAAACAGAGTGGCTATCACATCAAGTCACTCCGATCAGACCAAGGAGGAAAGTACAAGGATGAAACTTTCCTAGAATTCCTTAGGCAATAAGGGATATAGTTCACATTGACCTACACTGTAACGACCAGCTCATTTTTTCACATAATTTTTTTTATATATAATCAATATCACATATCTCATATTCCAGCTCAGCAGGTCACAATCCACCTGGGCCCGTGTGCACCAGGGATATATCAGAACATAAAGCAGAAGCCCTAGCAGCAGAAAATATACAATCATGTACATCTCATTACCATATACCACAATATATCAGAGTTACTACAATCACTGTATTTTCTTATATACATCCCAAAAATAAAACCTAGGGATATTTCCCACAAAATCTAACTGTCCTTACAAAACTTACCCTTCAAAAAGGGCAAATAGACCGTACTATATCAGCGGGGCTTTTCTCGCTCTCCTATCCGAGGCTCCTGAAAAGTTAATAAGATTTAGGGGTGAGACACCTCTCAGTAAGGGAAATAAACTAATACTAGTGTGTGGCAACATAAGTAATCCGTGTTCTACATTTAACACACATAACATATTCAATACTATTTGTCAAATTTGGGAAAACATAAGTATATCAAAACATAGCAGAACATACTGCATTTCATAAACATATCTCATCTCATATCATAATAATAACGTAAAAAACATCCCTGGTAGGTTAGTTGACTATTGTCATGTATTACCCCCACATGACTAGGTTGTGTGGCCCGAAGGCTGGACCTGATAATGGTTGGCCGACCACTGCCAAGTCAATAGTCTAGTCTGTAGGTCCAATGGGTCTACCCAGACTGGTTTGTACACCAGGGGCGATAACATCACACTTCTTGAAAATAACCACATCGACCATCCAATCTCACACCACTCCGTATAGCGGCGTTAACACAAATATCATGATCACGAAGACCATGGACACATAGCAACGGTACCGTGCAAGTGCCTGATATCATACACATATACTAAAACTGTGATAAATAAATATCTCATATCATTCATTTTCACATCAATCATACCATTTTGCATATATATATGTGTATCATGAAAATCATCGGCCCGTATGCCGAAATTACACATTTTATCATAACTCGGCCCGTACACCGGCAACATATAGCATAGCCTGTACACTGGCAAATCACATCATAGCACGGTCCGTACGCCGGCAACACATAGCACAGCCCGTAGGCTGGCATATCATATCCACATAGCAAGGCCCGTACGCCGGTAAATCACAATCACATAGCATGGCCCGTACGCCGGCAAACCATAGCACAGCCCGTACGTGGCAAATCATATAAAAATCTCGGCCCATACGCTGGTTTTCCATCATAAAAATCCATATCATCCACATTCCTAGAAAACAGTCTTTCACAACATTTTTACTCATGCCACACAAACGGATTTTCATATATTCAACATACGATCATTTTCACAATATTTTGCAAATATAAATCATATATGTAAATATATTTATTTTTCCTAAAATCAGATGCTATACATATATATATATATATATATATATATATATATATGCATTTTCTCAAAACAAAACTAGCTTAGTTTATCCCCTTACCTGATTCCTAAAAAGCCCCTAAGAAAATCTTCCCTACACCCGCAGGGTACCTAACTCAACACCCTAAAAATAAAAACCCCCAGTATTAAACTTTAGTATTTCCATGCATAGAATACTTTTCTCTACTATCAAAACTCTAAATATGGCTTAAAAAGCCTTACCTCAACTTAGGGATGATTTCCAACTTCGTTTTCCTGACGATCCGCTCCAGCAAACTTGTAGAGAACTTCGCCGGGAGCTTCATGGTAGCCTCAAATCTTCTATCCGGTGACTGGCGGGGCCGAAATCGAATAGAGAGAGAGAGAGAGAGAGAGAGAGAGAGAGAGAGAGAGAGGGAAAGTTAGCTTCCTTTATAATTAAAAAATTAGGATTTTTGATATTCATATAACAGTGAAATTCGTAGACGAGCCCGACCTTCGTCGATGAATTTTTATTAATTTCGTCGACGAAATTCAGTCCTTCTTCGATGAAATTTAGTCAGCTCATACCCCCCTCTCAACATTTCCTCGTCGATGAAGTCATGTGTTTGTCGACGAAATTCTTAAAGCCTTCGTCGACGAAATCCTGTGTTCGTCGACGAAGCTTGGCAGCTTCCCTTCAGTTCCCGTTTCCAATTTCCTTTCTTTTATCATTTAAATTCCATTTTAAATTCGGGTCGATACATACACTCCCCATTTGAACGGTGTAGCTGAGAGGAAGAATCGCACGATCTTTAAGATGGTTAGGAGCATGTTAAAGGATAAGAATATGCCAAAAAATTTTTGGGTAGAAGCAGTGTCATGTGTAGTCTATCTACTTAACAGGTGTCCTACAAAGAGTCTTGATACAAAGACACCATATAAAACCTGGAGTACTCACAAGCCCAATATGAGTCATCTTAGAGTATTTGGCTCCATTGCCTACGCCAAGATCCCAAAGGCAAGAAGAACAAAGTTGGAAGATAAATAAGAGAAATATATTCTTGTTCGATACGGCGACAGCACCATGGGATATCAACTCCACAATCCCATTAACAAGAAATTAATTCACAGTCAGGATGTCATCAACTCCACAATCCCATTAACAAGAAATTCATTAACAGTCAGGATGTCATTTTTGAAGAAAATGAATCTTGGAAGTGGGACCAAGTTGAATCTTCCAAATATGTAGAATTGATGCTTGAAGGAGAAGAACCCACACAGACAAGAGAAGTGGCTATCGAGTCACAAGTTCTCAAGTTGCAGACACCTCCACACTGTTCACCACAGAGGAATGAATCTCCATCACCAATTGAGCGTGAAATCTCAGACATAAGGCCTAGAGGAGCTTGTAATCTCGCTGATCTGTATGAAACTACAGAACCAATAGAAAAGTATGTTACACTATATTGTCTATTGTTGACTAGCGACCCGGTTAGCTTTAAGGAGGCTAATGTAGAAGAAAAATGGAGAAAAGCGATGGATGAGGAGATTCAATCCATCGAGAAGAACAAGACTTGGAAGTTGACATATCTCCCAAAGGGCCGCAAAACTATTGGTTTGAAATGGGTCTACAAGATCAAGAAGAACGCTTAAAAAAAGTCCAGAGATACAAAGCAAGACTTGTCATTAAAGGCTACAGGTAGAAAGAAGGGACTGATTATAGAGAAATCATTGCCTCGGTTTCCAGGCTTGAAACCATCATATTACTAATTTCATTATTAGCACAAAATGGATGGAAGATTTATTAGATGGACGTGAAATTAGCATTTCTGAACAGTTTTCTAGAAGAAGAGATCCATATTGATCAGCTACCTGGATATGTGAAGAAGGACAAAGAAGATAGAGTGTACAAGCTGAACAAAGCATTCTATGATTTGAAGCAGGAATCTTATGCGTATAACATGAGGATTGATGATTATTTTCATAAGAATGAATTTGAGAAGTGTCCCTACGAGCATGCGTTATACATGAAAAATGGAGACAGATGGAAGCATGCTAATTGTCTGCCTATATATTGATGATTTAATTTTTACTGGCAACAATCTAGAGATGTTTGCCGCTTTCAAGAGGAGCATAGTCGAAGAATTCGAAATGACGGATATTGGCTAGATGACTCATTTTCTTGGCATAAAAGTTATGCAAAACGAGAAGAGAATCTTCATCTCCCAGAGCCACTATGCACAAGAAATACTGAAGAAGTTTAGAATGGACAAATGCAATCTTGTGACAACTCCGATTGAAACAGGATTGGGGTTGAGAAAGAATGAGCAAAGAGATGTTGACCCCACATATTTCAATAGTCTAGTTGGAAGTTTGAGGTATTTGACGTGCACTAGATCAGATATACTCTATGGAGTTGGACTTCTCAGCAAGTACATGGAGACTCCAGACCAGTCCTATTTGAATGCAGTGAAGAGGATACTCCGTTATGTCAAGGGTACCATCACAAATGGTATGTTATATTCATCAAGAGGTGATTACAAACTTATCAGCTATTCAAATAGCGATTGGGGAAGAGATCTTGATGAAATAAAAAGTACGACTGGATTTATATTCTTTATGGGAGATATAATGTTTACATGGACATCAAAGAAGCAACCCATCGTAATGCTTTCATCATATGAAGCTGAGTATGTTGTTGTCAGCTCAACTGTTTGTCACGGTATATGGATAAGGAATGTACTGAAATATCTGAGATTTGTTCAAAATAACCCCACAGAAGTCTACATCGACAATCAATCAGCGATTGCACTTGCAAAGAATCCAGTCTACCATGAAAGAAGTAAACATATTGATACTCGGTATCATTTTATCAAGGAGCATGTCAAGAAGAAAGAAGTTGAGCTAATATCTTGCAGAATATATGATCAGATTGCTGACATTTTCACAAAGCCACTCAGGCATGATATTTTTGCAAGACTAAAGACAATGCTCGGAATGACAAAACTAAGAGAGTCAAGTTTAAAAGGGGATGTTGAAGATTAAACTTGTTTTCTTTGATGTATTCCTAGGGGGGGTGAATTGGTATTTAAAAATTCCTTCCTAGGTTAATTAGTCTAGCAGCAGTATTACACAACCTAGGGTAGTCTAAGTATGTATGTAATATTTACCAATATTCAAAGCATACAACACAATTTCAGTATTTCTCAACTCAATGCAATTCTGTGTCTATTAGATACGCAGTATATTTAGTAAGGAAATTAAATCAAGCACGCAGTAGAATATAATGCAGGAAATATAAAAGTGACACCGAATATGATATCGGGGTTCAATCAATCTTGCCTACGTCCCCGCCTTGGCACACCCAAACAAGGATTACACTATAAGGCTCACTTAACGAGTGGAGCGGCACCTAAACAACCAGGTCAATTAGCACAGGGCTGACCTCAACCATTACAAACAATCCTTACAAGGATGGATTACCGCCCCCTCAGGCCACACCTGGAATATAACAGTATTTTCACAATATAACCGGTACAGTGATTATGCTTCTTAATCAAGCAGATATGTACCAAAATATAGCACAAACAAATATGCACTCATAGATGATATGGATTTAATGCTCAGGTGAGATCCAATATGTAAACTCTTTAAGATGTGTAAGTGTATGTATATGTGAGAGTTCAACCTTTGATTCAAGATAAGATATTCAACACACAAATGATCAAATTAAGTTTAACACAATCCAAATCAAATATCTCAAGAATATTCTAAATGTAAAGCACAATAGATATTTTGGATTGAAATTGGAAAAAAAAATATCAAAGATAATATGCAAGCTTGTGTAAAATAATATTTTTGTAAATCAAAATCCACAAGCTTGATGAGTATTGCAATCAAGATGCAAAGACTGACTAGCTAGCTATAAGGGTATTTCCACTCAAAGATTTATTATTTAAATCGGGGGAAAACCCTAACTAAGAACTCTCAATGAAAATAATCAATCAAAAAATAAGGAGAGTTTTAATAATGTAAAACACTCAATAACACTCTTGGGAACTTGATCTATCAATGGAATAGCAAAATAGAGAGTGTATGGAACTAGTATGAGCTAAATGGGATTTGAAAATTTGAGAGAGTTTTTTCTTAATGATCTTGCTAATCAATCTTTAATTTTGCAAATGAGAAGATATATATAGGCAAGGGCAAAATTATGACTGTTGGGGACTCAATGGGCATTATTAAAAATATTTTAAATGAGTTTAATATTTTAACCCTATTTAACCCCTTTTACCTCGGTTAAAAAATAAAACAAGTTTCGGGTGCCCGAGCCACGGTTCGGTCGCCCAAACAAACACAGTGAAAAAGGTTCATCGGGTGCCCAAATCAAGGTTCGGTTTGCTGAATCGAGGCGATTTCCAAAAGGTCTGCAACTCGGTCGCCCGATGTAAAGTTTGGTAACCCAAACTTGAACTTTCGGTTGCTCAAGGGTAAAATGAACGTGGGAGTTTGGGCTGCCGAGTTGTTGAGAAAAGTCAGGATTGACGTTCGGTTGCCCAAGGGGGATACATTTATTTTTGGTTCGGTCATCCGAAATCAAGTCAACCTGCTGACTTTTCAACTGTTCGGACGCCCAAGGTGTTTTGAACACAACGGGTTCAGTCGCCCAACCTCTCACAGTTTTGCCTATTAAGTCTAATTTTTAATTCAATTATTCCCTTGATAATATATATGATATGGGTATTATTTTTTGCATTTGTGTAGGGACCTAAGGTCTTTCTAAGGTCTATGAGGAGACCGAAAAGATCTAGCATTGGTCGACCTTTGGTCAATCGAAGGGTGATCCCTATGGTCTGTCTATGATCTTGAGCATTAAACCTATCATGCATGTTATGTAGTTATTACAGACCATATTATATTACAAACTCAAATGAATTGAATGCTATTACAACAACAAAAGAGTCTTCATTCCCTTAGCTTCAAGAGCCATATAAAGCTTGAACTTTATGGTCCGTATGGTTTCCTTGAGTTCCTACCAATAGTGCATGCTTAGGATGAACCTGTTTAAGAGACTTAGTGCATAGGTGAGAAACATTGGTTTTGTCATAATCAAAACGGGATCAGACTCGTTAAGTCAACAAAACTTGACGATGGGACGGTGGCCGCAAAATTTGACGGTGGCAGTTCCACCAATCCCAGCCCACTGTTGTTGAATTTGCACTTCGACAGCAACCTCACCAAAATCTCACCAACTTCAGCCACCATTGTTGATTATATTGTTTTAGTCTTACTACAAATAGATGTATGTGTGTGTGTAATGTAATATGTGGTATAGAGAGGGTGAATAACCAATTAGAAGAAAGAAATTGTACTTGAGAGTTCTCTATAATTTGTTTCAAATTATTTATTGAAATCAATTGAGTGTATTTGTGTGCAATCCTCATTGAGTTTCAATCACAGCCAGTGATTGAGTGAATCCCCTCCACCCATAAAAAAACGCTAACATTTTGGTCATTCCCTCAGGTTTGATAAAAAGACAATGATATTCTTTGAGATTTCAAAAATTTCAAGAACCTCTTATGAATTGTCAAAATTTTCAAAAAATTTCTTTTGAAATTTGTGAAAAACACACAAACCTCCCTTTAAATTTTGTGAAAAGATAAATTTTTTTATGGGAGGTATGTGTCTTTTAGGAAAACATGAGGAGAGGTTTTTGCCATTTTTAAAACCTCAGGGGAGGTTTATGTCATTTTTGAAACCTCAAGGGAGGTCTCTGTCTTTTTGTCAAACCTCATGAGAGATGAGTCTCTTTTACCCTAAAAATTACTTATAACTAGGTTGAGCTGTATTTTAATTAATGAAAGTTCATTTGCTAAGAAAAATGAAATTAATAAAAAGATGCTAATTAATTAGGGCTTGTTTGGTATCATTGTTGCTTTCTATTTTCTGTTTCTGTTTCATCCAGTGAAGAAACAAATTATATAAATGCATTCGTTTATGTTGTCAGTTTTCTGTTTCTGTTGTTGGTTTTCAACTGTTTGCCAAAAAAACAAATAAGATTTTATGATTTTTAGTTGTTTTAATAACCTATTACCATAAATTTCAATATTCATAAATAGTTTTTTGGATTAAATTATTCATTTTATACACTTTTAAATTAAAATTAAATGATCATATAAATTTAAATATAATTAAAAAAATATACATAAATTTCAAAAAATAATAATAAAGTCAATTACAAAATACATTCACTATTTTTCAATTGTCATGTCTAATAAAATTTTTATTGTAAAGTAAAATTTGAAAGTAGAATAATTACGTAAAACAATTACAATAAATTTTATTTTTACTATAGTAATTTTTTTTCAATAGATATTATTTATATTTTTTTATTATTTTAATCATATTTTAATAATATTATTTGACTCAGAGATGAAAATGAATATTTTTTTAATTAAGTTTTTAATTTGTATTAATTTTATAACTGTTAATCAAACAAATTGTTGATTTCTAGTTTTTTTTTTTTTTTTAATTTCTGATTCTAATTTTTTATTTTTATTTCTCTAATTTTTGACAATATACCAAACCATCAATAAAATTCTAGTGTTGAATGAGCCACTTAATGTTTGCATGTGAATGTTCGTTTTCTGTCTTTGTTTTGTGAGTTCAATTATGCGGACACAAAACAGAGATTATTTGTATCTATCGTAAAGTCGTAACAAAAAAAAAATGAAAAGCTGCAAGTTGTGCCACTGGCATGATACATAGAGTAGACCCCAGAGGCCATTCAATGCTTGGTGTGTTGTTTAGTGACAAGTTGCCCTGCGTCTCGTCTGCATGCAACTCATCCACATCCTCTAGTCTAGTAAGTACTACATGTGAATAGCACAATGGTTTTATGAGAAATGGAAGTTGAAAAAATCATCAAGTTAAACGATCTAATCATGAAACATTTTATAGAACCTGTTAAATCTTAAAATATGATTGTGAGAAATTTTCATTCGCATAGATGATTATGAACAAAAATGATTTAATTTAAAATTTTAATTAATTATTTATTAAAAAATTATGTGAATTAAGTAGGTCAATTGAACGAGACGTTTTGATTGACGGCTTATTGACGAAAAATTCGTCCTTATTATCAAATTCTCCTATGAAAAATTCGCTCTCGCCTTGAGCAACCTACTTCCACTAAATCCCTACTCCTTTAACTGGGACAAAGCTTCCCTTACAATCCGCTGCTAACAAAAGACACAACTTCTTCCTACTCCGCTGCTTACAATAGACACAACTTCCTCCTCCTCGGTTCACAACCCGAACCGTGATTACAATATAGAATTACAATTTTGCAAAACTCAATATTGCTTCTAACCAAACTAGTGAGTACAACAGAAATCCTAACACATATTCATATGATAAACCTTGAAGTTCCGTATGTATGTAACGATAAAATCGTTATATGAATGATATGTTTCACAAATCAATATCTTACAAAAATGATTTTATAAATAAATACTTTGGAGAAACGTATGGTTCGATTTCATAATACTTTATGCAAGATTAGAAAATAAGGTCCTTTCAAAAATAATCTTTATTAATGTGCATATCTATGTTCTTGTTATCAATTATTTGTAAAGTTGAATTTTGAATAAATATACGGCTTTGAATGTTGCAAAGATTTAAACACTATGTTTCAAAAATAATATTCCTCAAAAATATGTACTTAAAAACTCTTAGTATTTGCAATCAAATGATTCTTACACTAATCAAATAGAAAATCTTTGAATGAAGATATATTTAAAACTTTCTTCAAGATTTTAGTTTTAAACAAAAACTTTTCTCAAGTAGTGATCTTTCACAAAAGTATATATAATTAATAACTCAAGTTCAATCTCTTAAAATGAATATTCAAGAATAAGTTTGTGAGATGAAAAAGTCTTTGAGAATAAGCAACCAATTAGTTTGATTACCAAACCTCAATACCCAAGTTGTTTGCACAATATTCACTAGAACCCCTTTTGAAAATCAACGTAGCTCAAACTTAGATATGATGTAAATACTTTGAAATCGCAGACAAGAGCTTAGCAATGTGTGTTTAGTGCTTTCCAGAGTTGTGTATACGTTCAAGGCTCCCAATCATATGCCAAAAGTGAGGCACTAGGGTTTAGAGGTTGTTTTTATAAGTAATTTCGGCCTTAGGTTAAGTCTTAACCGTTGGATCAAGTTGATTAAGTGAATATGTAACGACCCGAAATTCTATACCACTTTTTTATAAATAATAATTAAAATTAAAATTATTCTGATATCCTTGTATTATCTATTTTAACATCTTAGGCCCCAAGTGAGAATTGAGGAATCCTTGATCATGTACACACCTATGCAACAGAAAACATAAACAGTACATTCACATCTACAATACCAGAATTCAGTAATTCTTCCCAAAGCATACATACATATATACACATCACCCCAATATCATCTACTCAAAAATACAATCTCTTATATACACTTACCCTACAAACAGGGTAGTGTAATCACCCTCTCTATCTGCGAGCTTGATCCGCTCACCTAATTGGATCACCTGAAAAATATTAAATCACTCGGGTGAGACAATGCTCAGTAAGAGGAAATATGCTATTACTAGTGTGTGGCAATAGAGATACATAAATACTATACTGATAAGTAACTGAAACTGTGAAAGTTGATAAGACAATATACAATACATTTCATATCTATAATGGTTTAAATATGTCTGTAATATATGAGTTTCTACTTATTCATACTTCTAATATTGTAATATGTCTGCTGATATTCTATAAATATGTATACATATAGATAACTGTGAAAATATCCTAGAAAATTGTACATCATGATTTAACCCTTCATGATAGGGTTGTGCGGGCCGTAGGTGGGACTTAACTCTGGTTGGCCTACTAGGCAAGTCAACTGTAACTCTACCAATCCTCAGCCTGACCAATCTACAACCTCTCCTAGGCACGGTACTGGTATCTACCTCGTCAAACCGACCACCTCAACCTAGACTTCTGAGGAGCCTGCAATCCATCCAGGCATGGTTGACGAAAACCTTCCACACAATATCTAAGATGTGTGGTTGCACTCTGATCTATAATAGCAACGGTACCATGCTCTATTGATTGAACATAAATTGATTCATCAGGTTCTAATACTGTATATACTATTTTCTATATATATATATCTTACTATTTCATCATGATTCCAAAATAACCATAAAACCGAAAACTATTCTGAAAATACTGTATTAATTGTTTTGTAATATCTAAACTTTATAAACTGTAATAATTGATCTGTAATATCTGAACTGCATAAATTGTATATCATAGTGTTACGACTTTAACATTTTTGAAATCATGTTAATATATACATGCTATAAAATATCTGTCTGTATATACACTGTAATTCATAATTCTGTAAAATCTGATAAAACATATTTCTGCATGTGTACTATAAATCATAGTAGGCTGAAAACTGTATAATTCATATACTGATCTAATACTGTCTCATGCCACACAACTATATAAATAAATATCTCACATACTGATAACTGTATCCTGATATACAAATAATTTCTGAACTGGATAATAATATGGAAAAGCATATAATTTATTAATAAATATTCTAAAATTCCTAGAATAACATATTTCCCTTACCTATCTGACTGGGAGGCTTGCCTCCAACTCAACCCGCACGCCCTCGGCGTACCAACCCCTAAATCTTGTAATTACATATGTACAAACTCCTCAAAAAATCATTATACTCACATCTCCTGAATATGTTTATTCATGATTTTCTAAACTATAATTTACTTGGGTTCCTGGAAAAATATCAGCTGGGGTACTCAACCTATGCCTGTAGGGTCTTAAAAACACCCTAACCTTGAAAATATAACACCCTAATTTTACTTCATAAAATATCAGTATATTCTCATACGGCACCAAGTTTATTTAAACTTGGTAATACTAAAAATACCCAAATAATCTTCTTACCCTGATTTTGGGATGGTGCCCGAATTTCTCAAGTCAACATTCTGCTCTAGTTAGGTTGTAGAGAATCTCCCCAGGATCACTGTGCTAGCTTCTAATCATCGAACTGGGGAGAAATGGAGCCGAAAATCTAGAGAGAAGGTAAAGGATTCGTTTTCTAGAGAGAGAGAGAGACAGAAATGGGACGAATTTTTCTCGCTAAAAATGAATTTTCGGCTATATATAGGTGGTTGTCCACGTGGCCTCGTTAACGAGCCACGACACCTCGTTGACGAGTCCAACAAGGAGGTTCGTCGACGAACACATAACCCTTGTCAACGAATTTCAGGCCTTGAAATCAGCCCTCTCGGTAAGTTCTCATCGACGAGACACGTGTCCCCATCGATGTGCCCAAGTAGATTGCTCATCTACAAACTCTCTACGCTCGTCAATGAGACCCTACTGAGTCCTCCTATGAAATTTCCTTTCATCTCCTTCCTTTTATTATTTAATTGCAATAGTTCCTCAGGTCTTTATAGAATAATTCGCGTGTTTTCTCGTTAAAGCTCAAATTTTTAAAGTTTCTCTAGGTTTAGACAACTGAGCATTCGGGATCAGACATCAGACATTCCTTAAAGTACTGAAAATTAAAGTCTAGACATAGAGTCAGACGACTGAACTATAGGTTCAGTCTTCTGAAGTCCTAACTCAAACTACTGAACTGAGGGTTTAGACGTATGAAGGTGTTCTTCCTGTTCTGTGTTTAAAAATTAATTCTTCAGATGACTGAACTAATTCTTTAGTCTTCTAAGGAAATTCTTCATATGTCTGAAGTAAAACTTCAGTCGTCTGAGGTTGCATCTTCGGACTTCTGAGGGTACACCTCAGTCTTCTGGGCAGACCAACTTTAGAATTTTTATTTTTAGTTTCAAAATCAATTTTGCTCTCTTGCTTTGATCCCTTATAAAATATTTTCTTGGGTTCAAATTAAGGTCTCTAAGTCTATATTTAACCCTAGAAGATTTTCATGAGATGCATGTATAGGGCATATTTTGAGCTTCTAGCTATATCATATAAAATATGCAAATACAATTAATTCTAAATACCCATTCCCATGACGATCTTGAACTTTACACTTGCATCTTCATTCTTCTACTCTTTTAGTTCCATGGATTGTGTCAGGTTGTATATGGTTTAATTCTCGTGGCTTCCATGACTCCATCACCTTCCGTGCATGCTAAGTAATGTTCATATTCACATTTTTAATGCACAAATCAAATACCAAGTGATTTGTCATTATCAAAATAGGATTGGATTCATAAAGTCAACATAAAGGAATGCTTTCATTAATGTGGGCTTAATGATCTTAATTCTACTAGTAGCTTCCTTACATGGTTTAATGGCGGGACATGGAGTAAACTTGACAGAGTTGTGGTAAATAGGGAATGGTTTTTGACTGGCTTGTATACTCATGTGGTGTTTCCAATGCCTCACATTTATTCAGATCATGCATCCTGTGTAGTCACTTTGTTGGATGATGAAGACATGGAAAGAAAGCCTTTCAAATATTTCAACATGTGGGGAAGTCACAATAACTTTTAGGAAGTGATAAGAAAATCATGGTGCAGAGAAATAGAGGAGTTCAAATTGTTCAGGCTTGCTTCGAAATTAAAAGATCTTAAAGGCCCTCTAAAGGAGCTGAATCAAGTACACTTTTCCCATATTTCGAGTAGAGCTGAGAAAGTTTCTAAAGATCTGGTGTTGGCTTAGAATAGTCTTCATAATGATCTTGAGAATTTGATATTGGAAAGGGAAGTAGGGGTTCTAAGGGAGAAAGTTGAAAGAGTTGAGAAGGAAAACAAAAGCTTCCATACACAAAAAATTAAAAGCAGATACCTAAACAACAGTGATAGATGCTCCAAGTTCTTCCATGCCTTACTGAAAAGGAACACTATTAGGAACCATATTTCAAAAGTGAAAAAAGATAATGGTGAGTACACAGAGTCTACATCTCAGGTGGCTGATGAATTTATTAATTTCTATAAAGGTCTGCTTGGATCTAAATATGAATGTGATAATGTTGACCCTGAATGATTGCTCATGGCCCTATTATGAGCAATGACCAAGCAAAGCATATGATAAGGGAGGTATCTAGTTAAGAAATTAAGCTTGCCTTGTTTGATATTGGAGATGATAAATCTCATAGACCTGATGGTTATACGTCTAATTTCTTTAAGGTAGCTTGGGGTATAGTTGGTGGGGATTTCACTAAAGTAATGAAAGAGTTTTTTGAGAATGGTAAATTGCTCAAACAATTTAATCACACAACCATTGTGGTAATTCCTAAAAGCCATCATGCAACTACTGTACATGATTATAGACCTATCTCTTGCTGCAATGTGGTTTATAAAGTCATCTCAAAGATCATTGCAAGCAGAATTAGCACTGAACTGGAGAAGATAGTGAACCTTGCTCAATCAACTTTCGTGAAACATAGGTGCATGATAAAAAATATATACTTAGTTCAAGACTTGGTAAGGAAGTATGCTAGAAAGAGGATATCGCCAAGATGTATGTGAAGGTTGATTTGAAGAAAGCTTATGTCTCCATTTCATGGAAAATTTTCAAACAGATGCTAATAAACCTGAACTTTCGCGATAAAATGGTGGATTGCATTATGGAATGTGTGACCACAACCTTGCACTCATTGGCTCTAAATGGTAGCCTGATGGGTTTCTTCCAAGGGAAACAAGGACTGAGGCAAAGAGATCTGTTATCCCCTCTAATATTTGTAATATGCTTAGAGTATTTATCAAGGATACTGAAATCTTTAGAGGTGGATCTAGATTTTAACTTTCACCCCATATGTAAAGAGTTAAAAATAACCCATTTGGCCTTCACAAATGACTTAGTTTTCTTTTCTAGGGATGACTATAGTTCAATTAAAAAGATGATGGATGCTTTGGACTCTTTTTCTAAATGTTCAGGCCTAAAAGCAAACCCAGCAAAATCAAATATATATATATGCTGCAGGGCTAAGTGGATATGAATTCGAGTGCTTAAGGAATCTGACTGGCTATTAACAAAGGTCTTTTCCATTCAAGTATTTGGGCATACCTCTAGCTTCCACAAGACTGAATGCATCTCACTATGCTCCACTGATTGATAGGATAGAAAAATCCATTGGATCATGGCTAGGGAAAACATTGACTTATGCAGGTAGAATGGAAATAATTAACACTATAATCCAAGGAATGGAATGTTTTTGGCTGTCCATTTTTCCCATTCCAGGGGCTATGTTGAAGTATATAATCAAACTTTGTAGAGTACTCTTATAACGCCCCGAACCCAAAAACCCGATCCGGTTTGTTTTACCTGGATAAACAGTGTCGTGTGGCGCCCCGAACCCGCCTAGTGGGACCCAAGTGTCACGTCATCCATTCATTTACCTGATACCTGATATTCTATTATCATTTACGCAGCAGAAAACATAACTACAATCCTTAACTAATAAAATACCATAGTTTTCTACATCTATCTACATTCCAAAATAAACCATTCATCCACCTGTATCCACATATATACATATCTCCAAAAACATAATCTACAACTTCCAATATTCATAACTCAGAAGACTTAAAACATAAAACATAAAACATTAAACATAAAACATAAAACATAAAACTTATACATCCCAAAAGTATCATCAAAGTTTATACCCTTTCTTTTTCTATATCCAAAAATGCTATAATAATCCCGAGCTCTCTAAGCTCGATCACGTAGAGGTCCTAAAAAAGATAAACTTGTATTCAGGTGGGACATATCTCAGTAAGGGAAGAAATAATATATTAAATCAGCGTGTAGCCAACATGAGATTTGTAAATAACATATGTATATATATTCATCATTTGCAAATGATTATCATAATTTCTAAAATCCTTTCCTGAGCCTGATCAAACACATGCAAAGTATTTTATCCACAACAAAATCTAAGGATTGGGGTGATTACTGGCCCATACAAGCAGCACCCTCTACTCTGATACTTTAGGCAACCAATGGTTACAAATGAAGCATATCAGGGCAGTTACCTTACTTAGTAAGCCCTCAGGTGAAAAAGTATTCATTTTACGTGGCACTTTCCCATTTTACATTATTCACATTTCACATTTCATTTCTATTTCATTCATATTTCATTTCATTCTCATTTTCATTTCATTTCCTACATTCGTACTACAATTCCTTTCAGCTATACATCAATTAGTCTACATAAATATACGATATTCTGCTACTACAGCTCCTTTCAGTTGTTCATCAGTTAGTCTACAGCTCCTTTCAACTGTTCATCTATTTCCATGGTTACATTAACAATCACATGTAGTATAATTCATATAACATTTTCATTCTTAATGCATTTCCTGTATAGCCTGTATTTCATACATATAACATAATTCAACACAGAATTTTCATTTTACTCATGCCATATAATTTAGCTATATATTTCAAACATTTTCTGTAAAATAAGCCAACCCTCATTTATCATTCTTATACTAAAAATATACCTTTTAATTTCTTACACAATTATCCTGAAGAATCTTTCTCTTTCATTAGTCTATTTTCACAGATACATATATAATAAAATAGCCCTAGGCTCAGAAATCATAATTTAACCGGTTGGCATTTTAAACCCATACGAAAACATATACATATATGCATAACATAATACATTTATCCGTTTAACTCATAAAACCTGGTTTAATATATACTCCCCTTTACCTGTGTTCTTGAACTACGCCAATAGGGACCCCGAAAAGATACCTGCGGCGCTCACCCAAACCCTGAATAAAAAATCAAAGTTCCATTAAATCAACCTTAAATAAAATACTATTTTAATATTTCATAGGCCCATAAATTCCCAAATATAACCAATTTACTTAATTTCCTAAATCTCACTCTAACTTTGGAGTGGTGCCTAGGATACCCAAATTGAAAATTTACTCCAACCAAAATGACGACGATCGAGACTAGGACCCCGTGGTGGTGCCCGATCGTTGATTTAGTTGAAGGTCTAAGAAGAAATTGAGTAAAAAGTGAGGGTTTACCTTACCCTAGGAGTGGTGCCTATGTTGCTTTCACAACAAATCCACTCCGGTAGAAATGTCGGTGACGAAGATAGAAATCCAACGGTACCTTCTATTTTCCGATCATCCGAATATTTGCCGAGAAATTTTAGAGAGAGAGAGAGAGAGAGAAGGAGGACAGAGAGAGATGGAGAATGAGAGCGCTGGAAACATAAAGGGGGGGCAGCATTCTGAGAATCCAAATTCAATTGGATTCAATAGCTTCCTAAAGAAGCTTTACTAATATATATATTAAACTTACATATTATTTATATATATATATATATATATATATATCTTTATTCCAATTAATTTTTTTTCTTTCATACTATTCTTTTTTATTTGTTTATTTAATACATTAATTTAATAATATTTAATTAATTAATTTATTAATAATTAATATTTTTTTTTGGATCACTATATTCTCCCCTCCTCAAAGAAATTTCGTCCTCGAAATTCGCTATCTGTTCATTTTTCACATTTCTAAAATTTTTCAACTATCTCACACAATCCAGTACATATCATTATATAAATTTCTACATTATCCATAATTAGATAACGTCATCATATAAACTTCCAAATCATCCATAAGAAAATTAAATCATAATTATCTTAAATATAAACCCATACATGCGTTCCTGGCATTATTTGGTTCAGACTAAATCAATGAGTAAACTCGTGCTGGACCACCTCTACCCAGTGGTATCTGCTATTTCCCCTGGCACTGGTTTGATACAGGTATAACAGGCAACGGTTCTTAACAATTCTTCTTAATATGCCCCGGTTTACCCCACCTGAAACAATTAGGAGTCCTAAACCAGCATTCACCTCTATGCTTTTTGTTACATTTCTGGCATACGGAGTAATACTGATTACCCTGATAACCAGGATAACCCCGATCTCCTGTCTCTTTTCTTGAGCCCATAGCATTTTTCCCTTTCTTCCTCGATCCCTGACTGACCCCAGCCTGAATACTGAATGGTGTAGGCCTTTTCTTCTGCTCTGTAGGCTCTGTGCTGCTCTAGATGCTCTTTTCCAACACCGAAGCCTTATCAACCAAGTCTAAAAAATTATGGACCTGGAATCCCACCACCAGTTCATAAATTCTGCGTTTCAGGTCTTTTTCAAGTTTTCTAACCTTTTTTGCCTCATTCGGGATCAAGAACGATGTGAAGCGAGATAGCTCCACAAATTTCGCTGCATATTCCCCAACGGTCATATTCCCCTAGGTCAAGTTAGTAAACTCTTCAATATTTTCCTCTCTATAGATAAAGGAAAATACCTATCAAAGAACAGCTTTTTGAATAGCTCCCAGGTCAGTGCTATCTTTACCAGCCTCTGCTCCTCTAGTAGCTTCACAAAAAGCCACCAGCGTTTTGCATCTCCGGTCATCTTAAATGCAGCATAACGGATCTTCTGTTCGTCTGTGAAGTCGAGTACAACCATGATCTCTTCTATCTCCTGTACCCAAGTCTCTGCAACCACCGGATCAAGTCCTCTTACGAAGGCCAGGGGGTTCATTCCCATGAACTCCTTGATGTTGCAGCCCTGACCTACAGGTGGACACTTCTGCTCTCTCGGATTCTTCCTTATTTCTGTCCTGACCTGTCGAGCTACACCCCTTAGCATCATGGAGATGTCCAAGTCCTCCTCATTGGAAGTGTCTACATCATCTCTTCCTTCAGTCTCTACATTCTCATCCCTAGGATCCACCCTGAAAATAGGACAGGAAAAAGTTAAGAATCTCATATCATAACTCTAACAACACATTCATTAAATTTAAATCTAATATACATCCAAATTCTCCATATAAGGACCAGTCTCACAGTTTAGGAACGAAATCATCTAAGGTTTATCGTGGCTTTTTTGAGGCAGTCGACTGCTTCAGATCACAGGAAATCGTCGATGTATTTCTGCCTCTAAATTACAAAACAAAATCCTATACTTCTCAACACCTAACCTATCTATCTAGTATCTTCATCCTAACTGATTCTTATACTCTGGTATAAATCATCTCTAAGTTTGCAGAACCTAAAACCTATTGCTCTGATACCAAATTGTAACACCCTGAACCCGAAAACTCGGTCCAGTGCGTTATATCTAGATAAATCGTGCCACCTGGCGCCCCGAACCCACTTAATGGGACCTGGGTGTCACGTCATCCATTTATTCACCTGATACCTGCCATTCTATTATCATTTACGCAACGGAAAACATAACTACAATCCTTAACTAATAAAATACCAGAGTTTTCTACATCAATCTACATTCCAAAATAAACCATTCATCCACCTGTATCCACATATATACATATCTCCAAAAACATAATCTACAACTTCTAGTATTCACAACTTAGAAAACATAAAACATAAAACATAAAACTTATACATCCCAAAAGTATCATCAAAGTTTATACCCTTTCTTTTTCTATATCCAAAAATGTTATAATAACCCCGAGCTCTCTAAGCTCGATAACGTGGAGGTCCTGAAAAAGATAAATTTGTATTCGAGTGAGACACATCTCAGTAAGGGAAGAAACAATACAATAAATCAGTGTGTGGCTAACATGAGGTTTGTAAATAACATATGTATGTGTATTCATCATTTGCAAATCATTATCATAATTTCTAAAATCCTTTCTTGAGCCTGATCAAACACATGCAAAGTATTTTACCCACGAGAATACATAAGGATTTGGGTGATTACCCATCCATACAAGTAGCACCCCTCTGCTATGATACTTTATGCAACAAATGGTCACAACTAAAGCATATCAGGGTAGTTACCTTACTCAGTAAGCCCTCAGGTGAAAAAGTAATCTCGTACTCACACAGTTCATACAATGGTTTACTAGTAAAGGCTCCCGAGAATAAGGAAATTTACCCGCCCATACAAGTAGTTTTCCTCTGTCCTAATACGTTATGCAGCCTACTGCTACATATGATACCTACTAGGGCACTCGCCTTTCTCAGCAAGCTCTCGGGCGAATACTGATACTATAATAATACATTACTCTGTCTGTTATTTATTCTGTGTTTCTCATCTGTTCATGTTCTCAGCTTTGACACTTCATAGAATTTCACTTTACGTGGCTTTTTTCCATTTTACATTGTTTGCATTTCATTTCCATTTCATTCTCATTTCCATTTCATTTCCTACATTCGTACTATAACTCCTTTCAGCTGTACATCAGTTAGTCCACATAGATATGGGCTATTCTGCTACTACAACTCTTTTTAGTTGTTCATCAGTTAGTCTACAACTCCTTTCAACTGTTCATCTATTTCCATGGTTACATTAACAATCACATGCTGTATAATTCATATAACATTTTCATTCTCAATACATTTCCTATATAACCTGTGTGTCATACATATAACATAATTCAACACAAAATTTTCATTTTACTCATGCCACACAATTTAGCAATATATTTCAAACATTTTTCTGTAAAATAAGTCAACCCTCATTTATCATTTTTATACTGAAAATATACCTTTAATTTCTTATACAATTATTCTGAAGAATCTTTCTCTTTCATCATTCCATTTTCACATATACATATCTAATAAAACAGCCCTAGGCTCACCAATCATAATTTAAACGATTGACATTTAAAACTCATACGGAAAAATATACATATATGCATAACATAATCCATTTATCTGTTTAATTCATAAAACCTGGTTTAATTTATATTTCCCCTTACATGTGTTCTTAAACTACGTCAACAAGGACTCCGAAAAGATACCTGCGGCGCTCACCCAAACCCTGAATCAAAAATCTTAGTTCAATTAAATCAATCATAAATAAAATACTATTTTAACATTTCCTAAGCCCATAAATTCTCAAATATAACCAATTTACTTAATTCCTTAAATCCTACTCTTTCTTTGGAGTGGTACCTAAAATACCAAAATTAAAAATTTACTCCGACTAAAATGACGACGATCGAGACTAGGACCCCATGTTGGTGCCCGATTGTCGATTTAACTGAAGATCTAAGGAGAAATTGAGTAAAAAGTAAGAGTTTACCTTACCCAAGGAGTGGTGCCAATGTTGCTCTCACAATAAATCCACTCCTGTGGAAATGTTGGTGACGGAGATAGGAATACAACGGTACCTTCCCTTTTTCGATCGGTTGAATATTCGCCAAGAAATTTTAGAGAGAGAGAGAAGGAGGACAAAGAGAGTTGTAGAGTGAGAGTGCTGGAAACATAAAAGGGGGGCAGCATTCTAAGAATCCAATTTCAATTGGAGTAAATAGCTTCCTAAAGAAGCTTTACTAATATATATATATATATATATATATATATATATTATTCCAATTAAATTTTTTTCTTTCATACTATTCTTTTTTATTTATTTATTTAATGCATTAATTTAATAATATTTAATTAATTAATTGATTAATAATAATAATATATTTTTTTTGGATCACTACAATTCTTATGGGGAGGTAGGGTTAAATCCCTAGTAGCATGGAAGGAGGTATGCTTACCCAAGAATGAAGGTGGCCTGGGGGGTTTTGACTTGAAAATCTAGAATAGGGCCCTGCTTACAAAGACATTGTGGAATGTACATAAAAAGAAAGATTCCTTGTGGACGAAATGGATACATCAGATTTATCTCAATAATGGAAGCATTTGGGAGGCCACAGCAAAACATGAGGACTCTCCCATGTTTAAGAAGATTGTGGAGATTAAGAATATGCTGCTACAAAAGTGTGGAAATCGAGATGAGACAGTACAATAGTCGAACCTATGGAATTATGGAGATGAGCTAATATGCTCAAAAGCAAAAAATTTCTGGAGAAATAAAGGCACTAAAAAGCCATGGTATTCACTGATCTAGAAGAGTGGATCAACACCAAAATACTCCTTCATACTATGGCTAGTTGCAAAAAATAAATTGTTAACTAATGATAAATTATCAGAGGAGGAGAAAGAGATACCCCGTGCCCTATGTAAGACAGAATTTGAGTCGATTGAGCACTTATTCTTCAAATGCAGAGTGGTTACGGAAGTCTGGAATTACCTTTGAGGGTGGCTTGGATGGACTAGGAGAATGAAAACCTTAAATGCAGCCTTGAAGTGGTTAATTAATGAAGCAAAAGGTACAGGAACACTATCGGTGGCTAGGAGGGAGGAGGGTCTCTGTGGTTACAATAGTATATTGGATACGGCACTTCAGAAACAAGAGCAAATTTAAGCAGATAGAAACCCCGATTGAAGCCATCACCAAATGCATCCAGGTGCATGTCTATAGAGCCTTGTATGAAAAACTCCCATCACTCTCTCAGCATGGGACTAGAGATCTAGGTTAGATTGCATTATAAATGTACTTCCTATTGTTCTTGCATTTACTTTTAATGTTCTAATAGTCTTGATGAAAGGATATTTTGTTAGGAAGGCTTTTTTTTGTCTTGCCTTTTTTATTGTATTGCAAAGAAACTATGATGGGGGCTTAGCCTCCCCTTTAACTTGGGTACGTCGAGAGTATGATGTATATACACACTTGATCAATATATTTACGTTTACTGATAAAAAAAAAAAATATACAAGAAAACTCTTCCCAGTCTAAGGATGACAGAGAGGAGTTGGACCTAATCCACTGAAATAGATTTGATAAGTATCGGTCAAATACAATTGAGATTGTAGAGTATTTTTTCTTGAAAATTCTTCTATTCCTCTCTTTCCAGATTTCCCAACATATAACTGCCGGAATTGCTGCTTTCATTCTTCTAAGGCATCTTTTAAGTTTTGAAAAATTTCATACTAAGAATATTGTGTTATAAAATTTTCATAAATATATTGCAACCAAGGATCTTCAATATCATGACTTCATATCAATTACTTTATGCGGAAAATAAATAAATCATAAACTGTAAACTTTATATACTGGAATCGGCCATATCGAACCTATCGAGAAGAACACCCAAAGAATCCGAAGAAATTGTTTCTCCCACTTCTCCTCTTTCTCTTTCCTTCCTTCACTAGATCTATGGGATCTCCTAATGATTAGATAAGTAGAGGCAAAGAGAGGACAATTCCTTTCTTCCTATGCCCTTATAGCTACACCCATAATAGTAGCTAATATATTATATACATATATATCTATAATATTTATGTGTAGGAGTCTCTTCATACTTCTACCATTAATTTCTCATATTAAATAAGCTAACCTTTTAGTTAACCCATACAACCATTAATTCATATCCTTATCATATGGGACACATTACCTATATGTGGGACCCACATCATTCATGTGGGACATATTCTTTGGGATATAAATCCTACATTCTCCCACTTGGCCCATATGAATGATATTAGTATGGATTAACAAATATCCATAATGTGCACAAAACATTAGCTTATTTATACTTTTCAATGAGATTAACATAATATCATAATCAAGCAATCCATTAGTATGAGTCATGGTGGTAAATATCATTAGAGCGACATCTTCCCTTCCATGTACCACAAAACTAATAAACCACTTAACTATGATCTATAATAGGAAGTTACCATACTGTCCCTTTAATGTCTTTGTCAAAGACCATTTCTATTTAACAGTGAACCATCTCTATAATCACGTGATTTATGGTAAACAGAAATAATGTTCAGAAACACTTTATTGATATCATTATACATATTATAGAACAAAATATAAAGATCCACTATTATACATCAAGGATTACAACAAAGACCCATGTGATCAGCATGTTCTTTAAAGGCCTTTGGTATCAATCCTTTCGTTAAAGGATCTGCTATCATGAGCTCAGTCCTTATATGTTCTATAAGTACTGTCTGTTTCTGAACTTCATCCTTAACGGCCAAATACTTGAGCTCCATATGCTTAGCGTCATTAGAGTATTTGTCGTTTTTGGAGAAAAAGACTGTTGCGGAATTATCACAATAAATTCTCAACGGCCTGGCTATACTGTCGACAATCCCAAGTCCTGAGATAAAGTTCCGCAACCACAAAGCCTGAATCGTGGCCTCAAAGCACGCCACAAATTCAGCTTCCATAGTAGATGCTTCTATGATAGTCTGTTTGGCGCTCTTCCATGATATTGCTCCTCCAGCTAACAGGAACAAATAGCCATACGTTGACTTACGACTATCAATGCATCCAGCAAAATCTGAGTCAGAGTAGCCAACCACCTCCAACTGATCTGTTCTCCTATATGTGAGCATACAGTGTCTGGTTCCTTTGAAGTACCTCAAAACTTTCTTTACAGCTTTCCAATCCTCCATTACGGGATTACTTTGGTACCTCCCAAGCATCCCAAGTGCAAAACTAATATTTGGTCTCGTACAAGTCTGCACATACATCAAACTCCCAACAATAGATGCAAAAGGAATATTTTCCATACTTTTCTTTTCAAATTCATTATGTGGACAATCTTGTAGACTGAATGTAATGACCTGCTTAATAAACTGATTTTTTTTTTTTTACACTAATATTTTACATACTCTGATACCATGCTAGGGGTAAACCCAACTGTAAACCTAAGCAGCAAGAAACAGAAATCATATAAACATAACCATAAATAATTACATACAATACAAAACCAATACTAGAGTACTACCATGTTTCCCAAAAATATACACATAACACTGAATCCCCAAATTACCCTCAGCTAACTAGGGCAATTACAAAAATCCTCCACTATACTCACTTTGATGGCAGGGCACTACAGACGCCCCTCTACCTGCGAGCCTGATCTGCTCGCCTACCTGGATCACCTGAAAAATGTTTCAACACTGAGATGAGCCAACGCTCAGTAAGAAGAAATATGCTATTACTAGTGTGTGGCAGATGAGCTACTATATATCATGAAAACTATTTTCATATAAATATGAATAATTGAATACAAAAGTACAGTACAAATAATAAAATACACCACCCCTTTCCATGTTGCTTAACATAGCAGTATTATAGTTTATAATTCAAAGTACTTCTAGTGTACATAAGTATGAACCCTGTTTCTGTAAATCCATACGTATGTAATAGTAACTAAAACTATTCCCTGTGACTATCTGTGTGTCATGACTTGCCCCCTCATGACAGGGTTGTGCGGCCCATAGGCTGGATTTACCCTGGTTGGCCAACCAGGAATAAATCACTGTACTCCGTCAGTCAATCTGCCCACCTCAACTCATATCTAGATGGGGAGCCTAACCTCTTCAAGTGCCTAGGTGATCGACCTTATCATGTATTATCTGAATAGGTGATTGCACTCATAAAGTAACATAATATCTATAGCAACGATACCGTGCTCTGTAGCTGCAAGTCCAACAGGGTCTGATATCATATAATATATTTCTATACATATCTATCTGATTTACCATGATTCTGAAGTAATCGTAATAACCAGGATGCTGCATAACTGTACTGTAATTCATATGTCATAATACTGAGAACTGAAAAATCATAACACTGAAACTGCATAATCATAATACTGATATTCATATAATCATGGTACTGAGATCTGTATAATCATGGTACTAAAATCTATAAAATCATGGTACTGAAATTCGCATAATCATAATACTGAAATTCGTAAAATCATGAAACTAAATTCGTAAAACATATCCCTGTACTATATACATATTCATAAGCCACACCATACTAAATACATAATTTTCATAATTAAATAAATTGTATCATATTTTAAGAAATACCTAACATAAAATATTTCCCTTACCTAACTACTGGAAAGCTCCTAGGGAATACTAGCCTAACACCTGCAGGGCCTCCTACAAAACACCCTGAAAATAATATATGTTGGAACATATCAGTATTTTTCCGCATACATTATTTTCCATAGCTGCCATAAGGCCAAAAAGGGTTTAAAAGACCTTACCCTGAATTTGAGATGAAATCCAACTCTGTTTTTCGGACTATCCGTTCCGGCAGATTTGCAGAGAACTCTACCAGGAGTGTCGTGGTAGATTCGGATCGTCGATCCGGCGACTGGTGGGGCTAGAATCGAAGAGAGAAGCAAAAGGGAGACATAGAGAGAGAGAGAGAGAGAGAGAGAGAGAGAGAGAGAGAGAGAGAGGCGCGGTGAAAATGATAAAAATCTTGGGTTTCCACTATTTAGATGGCCAGGTTCATCGACAAGACATGTCACCTCGTCGATGAGCCCTTCATAAAATTCATTGACGAAACCCTGTATTCGTCGATGAAATTCATAGCAACTCGAACCATCTCTCGGTATTTTCTCATCGATGAAGCCCTGGAAATTTTCAGAATTTTTTTATTTCCCTCAAAATGCAATGTCATCGACGAAGTCTACGGCCTCCTTCTGTTCCTGTTTCTATTTCTCTCTCTCTTATTATTTAAATACTATTATTCTTCGGGTCACTACACTGAACTTGTCCCCTTTACAAATAGGAGTAGGAGTTGGTTTACAATCAGCCATATGAAATCTTTCTAGAACTTTATTAATATATCCTTTCTGAGACAACCCTAACAGTCCACGTGATCTGTCCCAGAATATTTCAATTCCAATCACATAAGTTGCCTCACCCATATCTTTCATTTCAAAGTTCATAGAAAGAAATCTCTTGGTATCATTCAATAAGCCAAGATCATTACTGGCAAGTAAAATATCATCAACATATAGAATCAGAAAGATAAACTTGCTCCCACTGACCTTTAGATATATACACCGATGAACAGTGTTTTCTTTAAAACCAAAGATCGTGATGGTATCATGAAATTTAAAATACCATTGCCTGGAAGCTTGTTTAAGTCCATATATTGATTTCTTTAATTTGCAAACCATGTGCTCTTTTCCTTTAATCATTGAACCTTCAGGAAGATCCATATATACCTCGTCATCTAAATTCCCATTTAAAAAAGCATTTTTCACATCCATTTGGTGTAACTCTAAATCAAAATGAGCCACCAAAGTCATAATGATTCTAAGAGAGTCCTTTTTAGACATAGGAGAAAACGTCTCTTTATAATCAACATCTTCCCTCTGAGTGAAACTCTTTGCAATAAGTCTAACTTTATATCGTTTAATGTTGCCATTACAGTCTTGTTTGGTCTTAAAGACCCATTTACACCCAACTGTTTTAAACCCTTCAGGAAAATCAACAATGTCCCAGACTTTATTCTGTTCCATAGATTTCAACTCATCATTCATGGCATTGATCCACTTTTCAGAATCATCACTTTCAATGGCTTGTAAAAACGTAACTGGATCCTTACTAGTTCCTAAATCATAATCAGCGTCTTGCAGATATACTGAATAATCATTAGAAATAGCTGGTTTCCTTACTCTTTGAGATCTCCTTAATGCTATTTCTTGTGATTGTTCTGCAATTGGCTCGATGGTGACATTTTCATTACCAAGTGATACATCATTAGACTGTTGTTCAGTATTATCATGCCTTTCAACAACTAAAGGAACAACAATGTCTATTAAAGGTCTAGATATCGGTATAGGAACCTGAATTTCTTTAATGACCACATTTCGCAATATATCACTCCCACCAATTTCACCATTTTCAAGGAACTTTGCATTACCAGATTCAACTATTCTCATACTATGATTAGGACAGTAAAACCTATACCCTTTAGAATTTTTTGGGTATTCAATAAAATACCCACTCACAGTCCTTGAATCCAATTTCCTTTCATTTGGATTATAGACTCTAATCTCTGCTAGACAACCCCAAACATGAAAGTTCCTTAAACTCGGTTTCCTTTCTGTCCACAGTTCAAAAGGAGTTTTCTAAACTGCCTTACTAGGAAGCTGATTTAGCATACTGAAGCGTACCAGGCATTGTGTATTGAGCACAAATACCATGTTGTTCTAGGAATTTAGCAAATGGTCTTGGACATTGTTTTATGCCATCATACCTACCATAATACTCACCACCTTTGTCAGATCTAATGATTTTCACTTTCCTATCTAATTGTCACTCCACTTCAACAACATATGCCTTTAAAGCATCTATTGCTTGAGACTTTTCATGCAACAAATAGATATAGCCATATCGTGAAAAATCATCAATAAAGGTGATAAATACTTTTCTCCACCTAAAGATGGTGAGTCAAAAGGCCCACATACATCAGTATGAACAATTTCCAGTAGATTCTTACTTCTTGTGGCTCTTTTCTTTATATGTTTAGTTTGCTTTCCTTTAATGCAATTAATACATACATCAAAATCAGTAAAATCAAGGTTTGTGAGAACCTCATCCTTTACCAATCTCTCCATTCTTTCCCTGGATATATGACCCAGTCTTTTATGCCACAAGGAAAAGGAATTTTCGTTTATTCTACTACGCTTAGTTCCAATATTATGATGCA
The DNA here is from genome assembly GCF_029873635.1 of Malania oleifera. Taxonomy (NCBI): domain Eukaryota; kingdom Viridiplantae; phylum Streptophyta; class Magnoliopsida; order Santalales; family Ximeniaceae; genus Malania; species Malania oleifera. The sequence continues at coordinate 114,388,165 of NC_080419.1, read as the reverse complement.
AAGTGAGGAGTGTTTCAACAAACTTTTCATTAAGATTAAATTTATACAACCCCTCATACAAAATACCATAGCCAACACATAAGTCACCTTTCATAATACGAAAACCTTTATATTCAAAATACAAACATAACCGTCATTATCTAATCTAGACATGGAAATTAAGTTCCTAGAAATATATGGAACATACAAAGTATCAAATAGGTCCAAACAATGAGCCGATTCAAGATACAACCGAACAATTCCAACACCCATAACTGGCACTTGATTTCCATTCCCCAAGACTATCATGTGTTCATTTTCCTTTACGCTCTGGATCGTAAGGTATCCCTGCATCGAATTGGAAACATGAACAGTAGAACCAGAGTCAATCCACTAAGTGTTAGAAGGAACTTGTGTCATGTTTGATTCTAAACATACATAAGCTAAAGGTTTACCTTTCTTTTCGAACCATGCTTTGCGTTTTGGGCAATTTTTCTTTAAATGCCCATAACCACGACAAAAGTAACACTTTGGACCATAATGTTCCTTCCTGCGAGCCTCACCACCATACGAAGTACTCGCCACCTTCAATGGATCTTTCTCTAAACCTTTCTTTATTTTCTTTCCTTTACTTCCAGCTGCGTGACTTATGACATTTACTGAATATTGTCCCTATTGTTTGAGTCTTGCCTCTTCTTGAACTAATATGCTTGCCAATTCATTCACATTCCATTTTTCTTTAATTGTGTTATAGTGAATCTGAAAAGGTCCGTACTGAGGAGGTAAAGAGTTCAAAATAAATTGAACAAGGAAGTTTTCATTAACATTCATTCCCAAAGTATTAAGTCTAGCAGCTAGATTAGACATTTCTAAGACATGTTCATTCATTCCTTTGCTGCCATCAAATTTCGTTGTGGTTAGTTCAGCCATCAACCTTCCTGCAAGGGACTTATCAGTTGAACGAAATCCATCTTCCACTGCCTTAAGATATTCCTTTGCGTTATCTAGTTGAGGGAGCGTTAATTTAATATTATTTGCAATACACATTCGCATAAACATCACATTTAATCTGTTCGACCTTTCCCATGACTTATACAAAGCTTGCTATTCTGAACTGCTGGTTTCAGTAATAGCAGCCGGTTTATCCATTCGCAGAGCTAAGTCCAGATTCAGAACACCAAAGTGAAACTGAATCTGTTCATTCCAATCAGAGAAATTTGTCCCATTAAAGATTGGAACAAAAGAAGCCAACGAATGCAATGTAATAGGAACAGACAATGGAATAACACAAAATACTCACTACATTAATGTTTTGAGTTTAGAACATTTCATTAGTAAATTGCGTTCAATCTTTGGATCAACTTATGCAATATACTAATCCTTACACTTACTGGTAATTTTCATTCATCAAGACATAATTGATAACCTTTATAAAGTTTGATTGGTTTGTCACCTTTGGGCAGGCATCCCAATCTCACTATCATTCATTAATTATCCTGATTAAATCAATGATTATTTGAAAGTTGGTGCACCTTTGGGCCAACCATAATATTCAAATAATCATTCTATAATAATTTTATCATGATTATTTCTCAATACAATGTTTATAATTTTTCTTAACGAAATCACTTTGGTGATAACAAGCTAATCATAATATAAACATTGATTGACTTCATACTCAGCAAAATTAATCCAAGTTTAAAGCAGATAATTAATTTCTCATAATGACAATTTTACTTGAATTAATATTTTATTTTATTTTATGCAAAATCTGGCAGCCCATGAATTAAAAAGACTGCAGCTCGTCTATTAAAAAAAAAACTACAGCCCGTACATTTAAAAACTGACAGCTCATATATTCAAAAACTGGTAGCCCATACATTTAAAAACTGACAGCCCATATATTCAAAAATTGGTCGCCCATACATTTAAAAAATTGGCAGCCCATATATTAAAAAACTGGCAGCCCATACATTTAAAAAACTGGCAGCCCATATATTAAAAAAAACTGGCAGCCCATACATTTAAAAAACTGGTTATCTATGCCATGTTTCATATTCATCTCAGAGTTCATTTCAAAATACCAATCCATAATATATAACAGATAATCAATTCCCCAATATAAGAATTTTACTAACTTACTTTCATGTAAAATTATCTAACTTATGCATGCATATCATTTAGCAGCCCTACTTTAATATCACTATATAGGGGAAAACCGTCAACGATCCACATGTAAGAAAATTTTCAAACCAACAAAAAATCCCATAAATTCATCAAATATCACATATATTTTCAGGAATCATTTATCATATGAATTCTTCAATTCGATTCCAGAAAATATCATGAACACAAATTTTCACACAATCCCATAACAAGATTGTAAAAGGTTAAAAGAAACGATCTTTATCATGAAAGGAAGATCATGATAATTTCAAACCTTGGCTCTGATACCACGTATTATAAAATTTTCATAAATATATTGCAACCAAGGATCTTCAATATCATAACTTCACATCAATTACTTTATGCGGAAAATAAATAAACCATAAACTATAAACTTTACATACCGGAATCGGTCATATCAAACCTATCGAGAAGAACACCCAGAAAATCCGAAGAAATCGTTTCTCCCACTTCTCCTCTTTCTCTTTCCTTCCTTCACCAGATATATGGGATCTCCTGATGATTAGAGAAGTAGAGATAGAGAGAGGACAATTCCTTTCTTCCTATGCCCTTATAGCTACACCCATAATAGTAGCTAATATATTATATATTTATATATATATATATATATTTATATATATATATATATTATATACATATATATATATATATCTATAATATTTATGTATAGGAGTCTTTTCATACTTCTACCATTAATTTCTCATATTAAATAAGTTAACCTTTTAGTTAACTCATACAATCATTAATTCATATCCTTATCATATGGGACACATTACCTATATGAGGGACTACATCATTCATGTGGGACATATCTTTTGGTATATAAAGCCTACATATTGAATTTGAATGAATTTGACAAAAGATTAATATAAATTACATTAAATTTTATTCAAATCCATCCAAATTCAAATTTAAGGTCCGAAATCCATACTCTTAAATACAAAAAATAAAAAAATAAATATCATATAATGTATATGATATACATAATATATATATGTATGAATGAAGCAATGATTGATGAATTCATTCCACTAAACCAGCCAGCCATTCCTTTAGGGTGTCCTAACTAATAATTCGTTTAATTTCAATTTTGATCAATATGATTAGACTTGTAGGGTTCTAATTTTGGTTGGAAAATAATTCATGATGTGATCGTCAAGTCCAATTAATGATGGGGAGAGTGGTCTAGTGTGCACTACATTAAGAGGAATTATATGAAAAATCATTACATATATTTTTATAATATATAATTTGTCCTTCTTATATCACATTCATAACAGTGCTAATTGGGAATTTGATCTTAAGAGTTTGGCTTGCATATTTTTTTTAAAAAAAAGTATGATTAGTTAATAATAGATTTTTAAAAACTGTTACTTTGATTTTTAAAGAATAATATTATCTTTATTAATAACAAAATTCTTACAACAGACAATTTGCAAAAAAGAGGTTGGAGGATGGCTTCCATGTGTGTCTTGTGCAAGAAAGAAAGTGAAGGAATTGATCACATTTTCCATTTTAGCAAGTCGACTTGGACTCTTGTGTGTCAGAGAACGTGTACTCACATGATTATGTTAAATACTATGAATCGGATTTGGGAGGGCGATTCAGCTCATCTCTCCCTGCTTTGTCTTTTTTTTCGGCATAGGAGGATTTAAGTTTCTTACTTGTCGCTCCTTTAACAAATTTACCTTTTCTTTAAATATTAAAAAAAAAAAAAAAAGCATGAGTTGAGGATTTTAATTTTTAAGTATTTTTAAATTACTCACACATTATTCACGTTATCTAAAATAAAAATATTGATGTGTTTAATCATTTCATGCATTTTATTTTGCATACATACACACATACTAGTTTAATGTTCAAAATTATTTTTTTAATATATATTTTTTTTCCCAAGTGCACTGAACAATTGAATCATGTTCTTCCCACAGCTATTTTAGGACTTCATTTTAAACCAATAATTTTGTTTGAGAGAGAGGAGCACGATGAAAAAAAAAAACTGATTGTATATTATATTTTCTTTATCTATATCAAATGTGAATACGAGTAAACTTATTAAAAAAAATTAAAAAGTAAAAAATAAATCAAAAGTCAATAATATTTATGTAAAATTTAAATTTTATTCATTAACTTATTATTTTTTTCTTTCATTCTTTTTAATAACAAATAAATCTGTCACGTTGCTGATTCTATCTCTCTCTCTTTTTCCCATAAATATTTTAGTAGTTCTTTTTTTTAAATATTTTTCTCCAAAAGGAGACTTTATAATTAGTTTGATCATTCAAACTAAGCCCAAAAAATTTGGGTTCACACAAGTTTAGAGAGAGAGAGGGGGGGGGGGAGAGAGAGAGGATCATTGCAGTGTTTTTCTTTTTATCTGTTAGATTACCACTTTACCTAAAAGTTTAAACTGTTAGATTGTGGGTCAACAATGTATATCAAGCTTTAACACTCTGCCGCACGTGCAGCCTAGCAGCACGTGGACAAATAAACACTTGATAGCACCCACAATAAGGAATGTAATATTTTTTTTTTTTAAATTACGGGCAACAAGATTAGAACCTAGGATCTTCTAGTAACCAACTTTGATACCATGTTAAATTACCACTTCACCTAAAAAAAATAAAAATAACATAAAATATTGCAGTCCTTATTATGGGTGCTATTTATCATGTGTTAAT